>NC_064858.1:81765758-82065758 GCF_024139225.1 Suncus etruscus
ACATTAGTATTTTAGGTACATATTAACATTGAATCAGGAGAATACTCACCACCAAATTTGTCCTCCCCCCTTCCTCGTTCCCTTTCTGCAACCCATATCCCCCACCATCACCCCCTGAGCTTCTAGAGTAGGTGGTCCCCTCTTTGTCTAGCTTACTAGCAGTGATCATATATCTGTTTGGTCCTGGTGCCCTCCCTTGTTTCTCCCTCTATTTGAGAGGCTAAGGTAGATAAATCGAGTTATGTGGTTTTGTTTGAGGGAAAGAAAAGCAATAGAATGGAGTAAAGATTAAGCAAAAAATAAAAAATAAAAATATGCTGAATATGGGCAGAGTCCTTCTAGTGGCTATCAGCCTCAGTTTGAGAGAGGACATGAAAAAGGTAATTGAAACACCATAACAATACGAAAATAAATGTCAAATTATATATCCAGTGAGCCCTACAGCAATAAAGAGAAGCACCACACAATAGTCTCGGTTCTGAATTCAAATCATGCCAGAGTGCAAAAAAGCAAGAGAAAGATAAGATAAAATAATATAAAATAAAAAGGAGACATCAGCTTCAATATTTACACCAAAATAAGGACGTCAAAAAAAACAACAATCAATAAATAAATATATATGTGGAAAAATGATTATTTTGTGCCCCCCCCCTTTTTCCCCCTGCATAGGCACAGTAACTATTGAGGATATTATAGAGGGAATTCCATTGGCCTAGGAGATACAGGATTTCTCCATCCCTGAAGTGTACTGTCATGGGATTAACTATAGACTCCTTGCATGATCATTTACTCTCCCCTCGGTGCTTTTGTGGTATATGGAAGACTTCTGCTTCATCATGGATTGTAAAATTGGTCCTCTGTATCTAGAGATCTTGGTGATTGTGCAGCTCAAGGAATGGAGCTTATGATGAAGGCTTTCTTTGTGGTTCTAGCAGTTCTTCTTCAGTGTCATTTTAATTCATCTCCTGTAGTTGGTGTTGTTGGTCATTATGTTGCTCCTAGGATGGAGCCTGGGACAGAGTCTTTCATTATGTTTCTGGAAGATCCATTCACTTTCGTTGTCTCAGTCAGACCTCTGGAATTGGAAATCTATTTTGTTCAATAGTTTGTAGACCAAAAGCTAGGTTAGAACTTTTTGTTGTTGTTGTTGTTGTTGGTCCCAGGATGCTTACTGTCTAGTCCTGGTTGTAACAACCAGTCATCTGTATATAGCAATCTTGGTTTTTGCACAGATCAAAGGGTGACATGTCTTCTGATTTTGTCTTATCGTTAGCTGGTGAGGAAGGATAACTTGCTCTTAGATTTAGTTGTTCCCATTTCCTTGTTGTCAGGTTATCAATTTAGATCTGGTATATGTTGACTTCAGATCAGCATTATGAATGCCCTGGAGGGGATTTGGTTCCTGGAGCTGTTGTGGAGAACTCTGTCATTTCTATGTCTGGGATCCAGGAATCAAGGCTGGACGGTCGGTGCCTATTTCCCTGGAGTCTAGGTTGGTTCCCCCATGATATACATTCAGGGTGGGAGATGTGCCTGTGTTGTAAAAATTATAAGTTCTTATCCCTAGTAGATAAGAGTATGTTTTTATATGTAAAATTTCCCCTATTTTTAATATGCCTTTGCAGGAAGAAGTGGTGCTACATTATACAGCTGGTGGATTTGGGGGTGGAGAGAGAAGAAAACAGACCCATGACAAAAACTAAAAATATATATGCTCAGACATATCTAAAGAAAAAAGAGTTTCTTAAAAGAAAAAAAAAGGATTAAATAAAAGACATAATTAAAGGAATAAAGTAGGGCCAGGAGGGATAGCATGGAGGCAAGGCGTCTGTCCTTCCTGCAGAAAAACGGTGGCTCACATCCCGGCATCCCACATGGTCCTCCGTGCCCACCAGGAGCAACATCCGAGCATAGAGCCAGGAGCACCCTCCAAGTGCCGCCAGCTGTGACCCAAAAGAAGCACAAAACAAATCAAATCAAAAAACAAAAAGTAGAACAAAACAAATAAAAAAAAAAAAACGAACAAGGGGGGAAAAAGAAAAAAAAACCACAAAGAAAACAGGAGAAAGTGATACAGGAGATTACATTTGGGGAGAAACAGTATAAGAGGTAGTGTTATATAGGTCTGTACTTATGATGATAGTATAGGCTTCCCCATTGTCTTTTAAGATTTCCTCATGAGGTGTGGGCTCCACGCAGGGAGGTCTTGGGTAGAGTTCTTGCAAGGGGAGTCCTTTTGGAGCTAATCCGGTATTAAGCCACAGTCCACAATAGGGAGAGGTGATTAGGAGGAGAAACACTGCATGAGTCAGTCTGGATGTTGGATGTATTTTCTTGCCGGGAATGAGGTGTGAATTTGAGTGGGTGTCTCTTCACTTGGGAACTGGGTACTGGTTCGTTGGTGTAGAAGGTTGGTCTTGATGCCTGTTTTCTGTATGCTGCTGTTGCTTGTTTCTTTATGATATAATGTGTACTCGGGCTTCATGTTGTTTCTCTTCCCTTTGTTTTGGGCTCTACTCCCCAGTATATGGTGATTATTACAGTGTTTGAGGTTTCTATCCTGTTACACTATGTTATTTAATCGTGGGGTTTTGGTTATATATCTGGTGCCTATTCTAGGTACTTCAGAATAGTGCTATCATTCTGTGTTTATCTTTTGTCTTCTGGCTTGCTTTGTTTAACATAATATGTTCTAGGTCCATCCACGTTGCTGCAAAGTCTGTGATTGTATCAATTCTGACTGCCGTGTAGTATTCCATTGTGTATAGATACCATATCTTAATGATCCACTGATCTGTTGTTGGACATCGAGGTTGGTTCCAAGACTTGGCTATTATACTGAGTGCTGCAATAAATAGTGGGTTGCACACATACTTTGGGATGAATGTCCTTCCAACTTGTGGGTAGATACCTAGGCGAGCAATTGCTGGGTCAAATGGGAGCTCAATTCTGAGTTCCTTTAGCACTCTCGAGACTGTTCTCCATAGGTGTTGGACTAGGGGCATTCCCACCAGCAGTGGATGAGAGTGCCTTTCATACCGCATCCCCGCCAACACAGATTGTTCCCATTATTTTTGATGTGAGCCATCCTCACTGGTGTAAGATGGTACATCATTGTTGTCTTGATTTGGATTTCCCTAATGATGAGTGAAGGTGAGCATGTTTTCATGCTTCCTCAGAGAAGTTTCTATTCATTTCATATCCCCATTTTTTATAGCTTTATTTGGTTTGGGGGGGCTCAGCTTTCTGAGTGCTTTGTATATTCTCGATATCAGCCCTTTATCTATCATGTTGCATGCAAAGATTTTTTTCCCGTTCAGTTAACTGTCTTCTTGTGTTAAGTAGGGTTTCTTTTGCCATGCAGAAGCTTTTTAGTTTGATGTAGTCCTATTTGTTTATGTTTGATGCTAAAGTTCTTGCCATTGGTGCTCAATCCTCGAAGACCTTTTTGATATATAGGTTTTTGAGTGTTCTGCCTATTTTATTTTCAATAAACTTTATAGATTCGGGTTTGATTTCAAGGCCTTTGATCCATTTTGAGTTGACTTTTGTAAAAGGAGTGAGGTATGGGTCAATTTTTAATTTCTTACGTGTGGTTTTTCAGTTTTACCAACACCATTTGTTGAAGAGACTTTCTTTGTTTCATTTCAATTTCTTGACTCTTTTGTCAAATATTAGTTGGCTGTATATCTGGGGATTTATGCCTGGGAATTCTGTTCTGACCCATTGGTTTGAGGTCCTGTCTTTGTTCCAGTACCATGCTGTTTTGATCACTATGGCTTTATAGTATAGTTGCAGGTTATGTAAAGAGATGCCACCCAGCTTCTTGTTTTTCAATATGTGTTTGGCTATCCTGGGTATTTTGTGGTTCCAGATAAATTTTGTGATTGATTGATCTAATTCTATAAAGAATGATGTCTGAATTTGGATAGGGATTACATTAACTCTATATAGTAGTTTGGGTATGATAGTTATTTTGACTATGTTGATTTTACCTACCCATGTGCATGGGATGTTCTTTCGTTTCCTTAGATCCTCTTCAATTTCTTTCTGAATTGTTTTGAAGTTTCCCTGGTATAGATCCTTCACTTCCCTTGTAAGGTTGATCCCTAGGTACCTAATATTTTTGATACTATTTTAAATGGAATTGTATTTTTAATCTCTCTCTCTCTCTCTCTCTCTCTCTCTCTCTTCAGCTTCGTTATTTTTATAGAGAAACGCTACTGTCTTTTTGTATTGACTTTTTAGCCAGCCAATTTCCTGTATTGGTTAATTGTTTCTAGGAGTTGTTAAAGGACTAAACTCTCCCATTAAAAGACACATAGTAGAGAACTGGATTAGAAAACATAAACCGGACTTCTGCTGCCTGCAAGAAACACACTTACAAGTGCAGGACAGGCATAGACTTAGAATAAAAGGATGGAAATCAATCTTTTAGGCCAATGGAAAACAAAAAAGAGCAGGGACAGCCATTCTTATATCAGACCAAATTCCATTTAACCTCAAGAAGGTGATCAGAGACAAAGAGGGTCATTACATACTAATCAGGGGTACACTAGATCAAGAGGTACTAACCCTGATCAATATTTATGCACCTAATATAGAGTCAGCAAAATATGTGAGGCAGTTGCTCACCTGGAGAAACACATGAAAGGAAATGTGATAATAGTAGGAGACCTTAATATTCCACTATCACCACTGGACAGATCCACCAAACAGAAAAATAGCAAAGAAATAGAGCTCTAAATGAAAAATTAAAAGATCTAGGGTTAATAGACTTATATAGGGCCCTCCACCCCCGGAAAACAGAATACACATTCTTCCCAAGCCCTCCTGGAACCTTCTCCAGAATAGATCATGTCTTAGGATACAAATCTAATCTATATAAAACCACAAGTGTAAGGATCATTAGAAGCACCCTATCAGATCACTATGCAAGAAAGGTCAAAATTGACTGCAAGAAGAAGCAATGGAGAAAAATTAGTACCTGGAGATTAAACAACATGCTCCTCAATAACAGCTGGATCAAAGAGCAACTCAAGGAAGAAATAAAAAGATTCCTTGAGACAAACGATAATAAAGAGACAACTTGTCAAAATTTGTGGGACACAGCAAAAGCAGTCATTAGGGGGAAACTCATAGCAATACAGGCCTATATCAAGAAACAGGAAAATGACAAAAATCAACAGTTTAAAGTGTCACCTTAATGAGCTGGAACAACAGTAGCAGAGAAATCCAACCACAAGCAGAAGGCAAGAAATAATAAAAACCAGAAATAAACAACATAGAAACTAAGAAAACAATACAAAAAATCAATGAGACCAGGAGTTGGTTTTTCGAAAAAATAAACAAGATAGACAAACCACTGGCAAAACTCACCCAAAAAACGGGAGGGGGGAACACCCAAATCAGTAGGATCACAAATGAAAGGGGAGAAATTACAGCAGAACCCCAAGAAATACAACATATCATGACATATTATGAACAACTATACTCAGTTAGGCTGGCTGGAGAACCCAGTAGAAATCAACAGGTTCCTGGAAAATTACCATCTTCTGAGACTGGAAAAAGACCTAGAAAGCCTAAACAGACCAATCACTTCAGAGGAAATTGGAGATGTAATTAAGAAACTCCCTAAGAATAAAAGTCCAGGCCCAGATGGATTTACAGGTGAATTCTATCAAATATTCTGAGAAGACTTACAACCATTTTTCACAGGCTCTTCCAAACCATCGAAAAAACAGGAATCCTCTGCAATTCCTTTTATGAGGCTAATATCACACTCATTCCCAAAGATGGCAAAGACACCACCAAAAAAGAAAACTATAGACCAATCTCACTAATGAACATAGATGCAAAGATACTCAACAAAATCTTAGCAAACCAAATCCAGCACTTCATCAAAAAGATCATACACCATGACCAAGTGGGTTTTATCCCAAGAATGCAAGGTTGGTTCAACATACACAAATCAATCAACATCAATCACATCAACAACAAGAAAGACAAAAACCACATGATCATATCAATCAATGCAGAGAAGGCATTTGACAAAATCCAACAGCCTTTCATGTTGAAGAGACTCAATAAAATAGGGTTAGAAGGAACCTTCCTCAAGATAGTTACAGCTATCTATAAAAAGCCCACAGTCAACATTATCCTTAATAGCGAAAAACTAGAAGCATTTCCATTAAGGTCAGGAACTAGGCAAGGCTGCCCACTCTCTCCACTCTTATTCAATATAATCTTAGAAGTCCTAGCAATAGCAATCTAGCAAGAGAAGGGAATCAAAAGAATCCAAATTGGGAAAGAGGAACTCAAACTATCTCTTTTTGCAGATGATATGGTGATATACATCAAAAACCCTAAAGAGTCCACAGTAAAACTCCTAGAAACAATTAACCCATACAGGAATGTGGCTGAATATTTTTAAACAGGTTGTTCATTCTTTGGTTCTTGAATTCTTTATATGTTGATGAAAGAGTGATTTATAAATATGTTCTGGGATGTTCTTCCAGGAAAAAGAAGTTTTATTTTTATTGAAATGACATTTATTTATAAAATATATAGTTTCAAGTCAGTATCAGTGAAAATCAATATATATATAAATAAATAAATAAATAAATATATATATATTATTTTTGGTTTGAGGGCCACACCTTGTGGGCCTGACTCTGCACTCAGGAATTAATCCTGGTAGTACTCAGGGACCAACTAGATCACAGGAATCAAACCTAGGTTGGCCATGGTCAAGGCAAACAGCCTACCTGTTGTACTATCTCTCTAGCCCTTAAGATAATTTTTAATCAACTTAAAGCTCACTGCTTAATGCTTTAATGCTTTTTTGCTTGATCATAAACAACTAATTTTCAGTATTTTTGTGTTTTATGTTCAAACCACTACAAAAATGTTCTTTATTTGGAATGAATTTTCCCCTAAATTTTTTTTGGGGGGGAGCGTAATGTTTTGAAGCCACACCAGCCGTGCTAATTGCTGCCTTGTTTAGCATACATCATTGTTGATCACCTCACTCTACTTTTCCAGTAATGCAGAACCACTATTCTAGGTTTAATAAGAATCACTCATTGTTGTGCTCTGGGAGCAAACCCAGTCTCCCATATGTGAAGTATATATTCCAGCCCATTGTTTGTCTCCCAGTACTAAGAAAATTTTAATGTTATTATTAAAAATTCACCACAATGAGGCCAGAAATATAGTACAGCCAGTATTGTACTTGTATGAGGCCAAACATAAAATACTTCCATAATGCCTTGCATAGTGCCAAACTGGATTCTATGCCCTGCTCCCTGCTTCTATGTAGTCTCCAAAGCTTCATTAGGAATGATCCCTGATTATAGAACTGAGCACCTCTGAGTGTAGCACCCTGCAAAAACTGCACCATATTGTAGAGATGGATTTAATAAATTGGTGTAGTTTCGAGTTGCATAACTACACTGACAATAATCATGAGAATGGTAGTGAGAGAATTAGATGCCTGTCCCAAATACAGGCAGGGGTAAGAGAGGAGGAGAATGGAGGCATTGGTGGTGGGAAGGTTGCACTGATAAAGGGGTTTTCTTTTTATAACTGAAACCCAACTACAAACATGTTTGTAATAATAAATAAAGATATTGATTTAAAAAAAACTAGATAAAACATTAAAAAACTTCAGCTAGGGCCTGGAGAGATAGCACAGCGGTGTTTGTCTTGCAAGCAGCGGATACAGGACCTAAGATGGTTGGTTCGAATCCCGGTGTCCCATATGGTCCCCCGTGCTTGCCAGGAGCTATTTCTGAGCAGACAGCTAGGAGTAACCCCTGAGCACAGCCGGGTGTGGCCCAAAAACCAAAAAACAAACAAAAAAACAAAAAACTTCAGCTATCTTTTTCTAATCTTCTGTAAAGTAACTGCAGCCCTGCTTACATACAGCATTGTAGACCATCTTCTACCCGCATCCCTAGTGATTTCTACTATATATTTTTTGTAATTACTTGTTTGATGTTGTGCCATTAAAGTATTCTTCTGTGTGCAGTTTTTCCTCAAGTTTTATCTTTTTTTCCACTGTATCGTTTACTTATAAGCATTTATCTTTGAGTAAGATATATATTCATTGCACCCATATTTATTGCAGCACTATATATAATAACCAGACTCTCGAAACAATGAAGATGCTCTTCAACAGAGGAATGGCTAAAGGAACTGTGGTACATATACACAATGGAATATTATGCGGCCATCAGGAGAGATGAAGTCATAAAATTTTCTTATACATGGATGTACATGGAATCTATTATGCTGCTTGAAGTAAGTCAGAGGGAGAGAAATAGCCACAGAATAGTCTCACTCATCTATGGGTTTTAAGAAAAATAAAAGACATGATTGTTATAAGACAATACAGATGAGGGCTGGAAGGACCAGCTCACGATATGAAGCTCACCACAAAAAGTGGTGAGTGCAGTTAGAGAAAAAACTACACTGTTCCCCAAACTGAATGTCTCATCACAAAGAAGCTGCTGCTTACAACCTCACTTCTGGGTTCTGCAGCTGGGTCCTCTGACCAGGTTGCCCTGTCATCTGTTTCCATTTTCGTCTCAGCTTTCCCCTTTCCTGAATCTGGGTTTGCGAAAGACCATTTTTCACTGAATAGGTCTCTTTTAAATGCAAATGTGACAATGTGAAGGAGTTTCTCCTTGCCTGTGCACCAAAATGTTCAAAAATAGAGAAAGTGGAGAAAACACTTGGGGAGAAGTTCAGCTAATCTAACTTTTCAAAATATTCTTCAGACAGAACCCAGAATTCATTTTATCCTTCACTCTGATTTTGTTTTAGGGGTAAAGAATTGCAAGAAATGAACAATGATAACTTTCTAAGACACCCATTTTTCTGAATAATTTATGAGCATGACATAGTTTGTAATACCAGAGTGAAGAATTGAGTCTCCACACATGCAAGTAATATATCTGACTCCTGTGTGATCTCCTCTAATCAAAACTTGGCTTCAAGTTCAATATCTATAAACATTTTCTTTTTCTCTCTTTCTTTCTCTCTTTCTTTCTCTCTTTCTTTCTCTCTTTCTTTCTTTCTTTCTTTCTTTCTTTCTTTCTTTCTTTCTTTCTTTCTTTCTTTCTTTCTTTCTTTCTTTCTTTCTTTCTTTCTTTCTTTCTTTCTTTCTTTCTTTCTTTCTTTCTTTCTTTCTTTCTTTCTTTCTTTCTTTCTTCCTTTCTTCCTTTCTTCCTTTCTTCCTTCCTTCCTTCCTTCCTTCCTTCCTTCCTTCCTTCCTTCCTTCCTTCCTTCCTTCCTTCCTTCCTTCCTTCCTTCCTTTCTTTCTTTCTTTCTTTCTTTCTTTCTTTCTTTCTTTCTTTCTTTCTTTCTTTCTTTCTTTCTTTCTTTCTTTCTTTCTTTCTTTCTTTCTTTCTTTTTCTTTCTTTCTTTCTTCCTTTCTTTCTTTCTTTCTTTCCTTTCTCTTCTATTTTCTTCTTTCTTCTTTCCTTCTGTCTTTCTCTTTCTTACTTTCTTCTATCTTCCTACTTCCTTTCTCCCTTTCTTCTTTCTTTTTCTTCCTCCTTTCTTTCTTCCTTTCATTCTTTCTCGTTTTTCTTTTTTCTTTCTTTCCTTTCTCTTCTTTTTTCTTTCTTCTTCCCTTCCTTCCTTCTTTCTTACTTTCTTCATTATATCTTCCTACTTCCTTCCTTTCTCCCTTTCCTTTCTTCCTTTCTTCTTTCTTTCCCTTCCTTCCTTCCTTCCTTCCTACCTTCCTTCCTACCTTCCTTCCCTCCTTCCTTCCTTCCTTTCTTTGTTTCTTCATTTCTCTCTCTGTTCCAAGGTTAATCACATGCAAGTTATACCCTCAGTCCACACACTCAAGCCTACTAAAGCTTTAAATAAGCTACATTTGATTATCCTATAAGGAAAGTGATTATATTTCCCAAATACATCTGAATTTATTTTTTATATTTTAGAAGCACCCCAAGAACATTTAAGAAGCCCCTTGGAAATGGAGAATAGAAGTATCAAATAATTTCTAGCTTGATCTCAATGACTTCTACAGATGTCAAATGCAAATCAAAAATCATAGTAATAGTGTTCGAAAGAGGAGAATAATGAAAGAGTAACTAATATTTGGCAATAAAAAATATAATGCTCCATATTATAATTCATCAGGGAGATACAAATACAAACAACAATAAGGTATTGTCTCACACTACAGAAACTCACACATATCACAAAGAGCAAAAACAAACAGTGCTGGCACAGATGTGAGGAGAAAGGAACTCTTACTCACTCCTGGTAGGAATGCCATCTAGTCCAGCCTTTCTGGAAAAATATGGAAATTTCTCAAAAAACTAAAAATCGAGCTCCCATATAATCTATCAATACCACATCTAGGAATATATATACTCAGGTCCCAAAACACAATGTACAAAAGAACTCTGCATTTTTATGTTCATCAGAGCACTATTTATAATAGCTAGAATATATAAATTACCCAAGTGCCCAAGAACAAATGAGTGGCTAAAGAAACTATGGTATACATATACAATGAAATATTATGCAGCTATTAGGAAAGATGCAGTCATGAAATTTGCTTATACATAGATAAACATGGTGAGTATTATGCTGAGTGAAACTAGCTAGAAAGAGAGACCTAGGCATAGAATAATGTCACTCATCTATGGGAAATAAAAAAACTAAAAAATTATGCGGTAATATCCAGATATGATAATGTTGTAATATCTAGAGTCAATAGAGAGGTGGACCGTCCATGTTAGAAAGTTTGTCACAAATAGTGGGGCAGTGCAGTTAGAACAAAGAAGGGGCCACTATGACAACAATTGGAACTGATACTTAGGACAATAAAAGGATGCTGGGTGGAAATAAAGTAATATGCATGGTATCCTGTCACTAATAACAGTGCAAACCACGGTATATATAAAGAATAAAAAAGGAGAGTGAGAAAAAGAGAGAGTAAAGAAGAGAGAGAAAGAGTATGAAGTGCCTGCCCCAGAGGAAGGCAGGGGGAGGATTGAATGGAAACCGGGGATATTGCTGGTGCAAATAGGGGAAGGGTGATGTACATTGTAAGATTCATAATTTAAATTTTACAACAAGCTAGACACAGAGGAGAGCACTTATACTAGCATCCTGGGGGGTAAAGGAGGGGGATATAAGATGCATGCTGGGAACAGGGGTGGTAGGAATGTCCTTGATTCAATGTCACTATGTACCTAAAATATTACTGTGAAAGATTTGTCATCCACTTTGGCCAAAAAAAAAAGAGAGAAAGAAATTCAATTATTAACACATTTCTAATTATGGTGTTAAAATAAAAACTGTTATTTCACTTTCAAGAAAATAAAAGAAAAATTAAGGTGGACTATACCTGGAGGAATGATGGAGCATGTGTGAGGTGAAGAGTGACTTAATGGATTTGGGGAAACATTTCAAATAGGGTCTTTGTACCTAGTAGTTTGAAAACTTAAAAAGCATAGCATAAAAGCTTTGACAGAATACTTTTTGAAGATTTTGTATAAGGAGGAAATGTAGAAAATTAATATGAGGTTAGTGTTTAAAAACAAAACATGGATTAGAAAAACATACAGTGGTTAGAGATATTGCCTTACATGCTCCTGACCTTTGTTAGATCACCACCACCACATATAGTGCCCCAAGTCCCACAGATATGATCCTTGAGCTAAGTCATTGCAGACTGTTGCTTCAACCCCATTTTCTGCAAGAGAGAGAGAGAGAGAGACAGAGACAGAGACAGAGAGAGAGACAGAGAGAGACAGAGAGAGACAGAGACAGAGAGACAGAGAGACAGAGAGAGACAGAGAGAGAGAATATAAGACTTTAGAGTAGGCTAAGAAATTAACACAAGAGATGTAGGGTCAGAAGAAAGTGTGAACAGAATGCAAAAATAAACTCGAGAACAAATATGCTTGAAAGATGTTAGAATATGTCAGTTAATCAGAGGAAGTTGATATGCTGCAGGTGTCCAGCCCCTTACTTGGTCTGTGAGAGACTTGACTCAAATGAGACCTCTCTTTGTTGCCTTTAGAGTAAAAAGAGGAGGAAGTAACAGAGACGAAAGTAAGATAAATTGAACCAGAGTAAAGGGGAGATAATTTGAAAGGAAATGGTTCACAAGCCAGAGAAAGTGAAACTGACTTTGATAGGCTAATTGTTCTGGTCTAACTCCTAAGAAAACTCACTCTTAGACGCTTGCCTCTGACACAACCGTCCTCTTTCATCCACAGCATTTTTCTTTCTGAGATCCCTCTTTGCCTTGAGCCACTGAGCTTTAGTTTTCCCAGGCTTACCTTAGAATGTGAGAATAAATGAAAGGCTACTACTGAATGAAATTTAAGCAATCTAAAATTTTTGCTATCTTCATGCTATTTCTCTTGTTTGTTCTTGCCTAAATATATTTAAGAAATTAAGAGTCAAAATATTCTGTATTGAGAATTTAACTCTAATATTTAGACCAATCTCTAAAGTGGGCATTAAAACTTACTTAAGAAATGAATGAGACTGGGAACAGTGTCTTCATTTTACAAACTGTTGCTAACAGAAAAATCCTCTGAATATAGATGAACACGAGGGGGCAGACTATACCCATTGTCTGTGTTTTCTTGCAAGCCAACCTAAATCAATTAATCTAGAATGGCTGGATTTAGGGGCAAAGGGAATCCTAGATTAGGATGTCTAGACTTGAATAGAATTTTAAAAGGTTAATGGGTAAAATGTCAACTATTCTGGCAGAAAAGTACTAATAAATATTATTTTGTTAATGTCTTTATTTAAATACTCTGGTTACAAACTTGTTCCTAATTGGATTCCACCTTCACCAGTGCAACTTTCCGCCACCAATATTCCCCATTTTCCTCTTCCTCACTCATGCCTTTCTTTGGGACAGGTATTCTATTTCTCTCTCTCTCTTTTTTTTATCATAGTCATAGTAGTTGCGTAGTAACTACGCTTACCACTCTTTATGAGAGTGGTCTGATATTTCCAACCTTCATCTCTATCATCTCTGAGTATTATTACCATATTTTATTTCATTTTTATGATATCCCATATGAGAAAGACTATTTTTTGTCTATCTCTCTCTCTGGCTCATTTCACTCAGCATAATAGTCTCCATGTCTGGCCATGTATAGGCAAATTTCATGACTTCATTTTTTTCTAACAGTTGAGTAGTTTTCCACTATGTAGATGTAGCAGAGCCTAATGAACATTATTACCAAAGTGAAAAGGATAGGCAATGTTTGAAAAAAATAAATAACTGAGGAAAGCTGAGATGTTAGTTGCATAATAATGATGAATGGGTGGGACATAAGGCCATTCAAGTAATCTTAGGTCTAAGAAATCCTTGATTGTCATTTTTTTGTATTTTGACCTTTGATTAATATTTTGAATTTTTGAAAAATAATTACAAACTTATGGAAGACTTAAAAAAAGTGAAGAGAAAATTCACATTATCTACTACGTTTTTGCAATATTCACCTTTATTATGTACTCTTTTTCTGAGCCTTTTGGGATAAATTTGCAGATCTTAAATTCTTTTACAAAGAGATAATGGGGGATAGCAGGGATAATGATTTTCACAAAGCACACCAATATGATCAAAATCAGAAAATTTTAAACAGGCACAATATTATTTAATTTATATAATTTATTTAAGTTTTATTCATTTTCCTAACAATGTGCAAATTCTAAAACTGCACACACTGTTTTGTCTTCTTTGTGTCCATGAGGCTGAAACTTTTCCTCAGCTTTTCTGCCTTCTGTGATTGATGATTTGGAAAGTATGAGCTTTCCATTTTGTAGAATGTTCCTGTATTACATGTAATTCAGTTTGGCTCAGGATGATGAGTATGTTGAAAAATATTCTTAGTGTTTTTCACCAGAAAGTACCTTGTATCTATTTTCTCATGACTGATAAAAGAATTTAGGGACCGCTCCACCTTTGTTTCATTTTTACTGAAAAGTTTTTATTTTCTTTTTAAATAAAGGTTTAATTTTTAGATACTTCAAACCTATATATCAAGCCCATCTTATTCCTATAAAACTGTTAGCTCTTATCCACTAGTTTTAGCATTTTATCTTCTTAATAGTGAGGCCAAGCACATATTAAGCTTATGACTAATATTCCAGGTTATAATTATAGCTATTTTAAATGACATTCAGGAAATTGTGTCTGTGTGAAAGAGAAAGAAAGCATCCTAGACATTATACCTGCTTGTCTGAAATTCTGATATTGCTTTAGGACAGTTTTACTCTGAGTATAACACATTACAGTCTTGATGGTTAAAATGGCAAGAAAGGGGCTGGAGCAGTGGTGCAAGTGGTAGAACATTTGCCTTGCTTGCAAATAAACTAGGATGGACCACAATTTAATCCCCTAGCATCCCATACGATCCCCAAAGCCAAGAGCGATTTCTGAGCTCATAGCAAGGAGTACGTAACCCATGAGTATCACCAGATATGGCTCAAAAACAAACAAACAAAAAAGAAATAAAACAAAATGGCAAGAGACACACTTCATTCACACAAGCGCAGCATGTCATTGGTTATACCCTGCAGGTACCTTGCTTAAGGTAGGGATAGCACACACATTTTGCTTAGACTCCTGTAGCTTTAGATTGGGTGTAGGGGTGTTTGCTTTGCACATGGCCAACATGGGTTTGATCACTAGTATCCTGGGCTTGCTAGGAGTGATTTCTTAGTGCAGAGCCAGGAGTAACCCTGAGAGCTGTTGGGTGTGCCCCCCCCCCCAAAAAGAAACAAACAAAAAAAATCTAAAGAAAAAAGAGAGAGGGAGGTAAAACAAAGCCCTCCGAAACGTACTGCTGTCTGGTTTTGGTTTTTGAGCCACATCTGACTATGCTCAAGGTTGACTCTTTTGGGGAACAAATCAGGTCCTTTTTGAGCAAAGCAAAGGTGTACCACTCACCCCACTATCCCTCAACCCAAAATTTTAAGTCTGAAAGTGAAGACAAAGTTCGCCATTATTGCTTGATGTTCTTCCACTCAGAATTACAAGCTAAATCTGAGATATACTCAGATTACCCTGAGACCTAAATTCAAGAAAAATTTCTGTCACTCTTCAAAATTTCATATTACGTATTGGGCTAAATAAACCTCCTAGTTTGATCCTCAAACCAAGGAGAAGGGTGTGAAGAAGCCATTATTCTGATTGACCAGCTATTTGATTTGGTGTTTTTGTTGCTGTGGAATTTTTTTTTTTGGTTATTGCTGTTTTAAGACCACACCCAGTTTATTTTTAATTTTAGGTTACAAACAGGGCTTATTCCTGGCTTTGAGGTCCAGGATCACTCCTAGAAGGAGTCTAAACACCATAATTAGTGCCAGGAATGAAATTTAGGCTGACTGTATACAAATACAGCACCCTTCCCACTGAACTATCTCTCTAGCACCAGAACAATTATTAGAAACTAAGCAAGCTACCTAGTCTGGAAACCCCAGTTTCATACTACATGGGAAAGTAATGGAATCATCTCTAAAAAAAAGAGTGTACATATAGTTTGATGTATCACCTCCTGTTGAGTGAGTGGGCAAAGATTTTAGCTGTTTTGATAATAATACTTTTACTTATGGCAAAAATAGCATTTTACTTTTATTCCAGATTAAAAATATAATATATAGAGAAGGAGGGGAAGAGTGAGTGGAGAGAGAGAGAGAGAGAGAGAGAGAGAGAGAGAGAGAGAGAGAGAGAGAGAGAGAAAGAGAGAGAGAGAACCCTTTATTTTTTCCAGGCAAATAATGTCTTCTTTTACCTATATGCCCTAAATGCAATAAAGAAAGGAGTACTGTATACAATTCATTTTATACTTCCAGTAATGAAATTGATTCACATTTTCTGCTAATTCAAACCATGTGATTTTTCTGAGCTTTTATTTTTCAGACTGGGTAATGTCTGCCTTGAGTTGCTTGTCTCTAGCATAGTGTTTAGGCAGTCCTGAATTTGAATTAATACCTTTAACTTTTGCTAAATATTTGTGGGTATCCCTGAGGCCCTTTTCCTCAGTGATAAGTGGGGATCATAACAGCAAATTCCTGTTAAATTTTATAAGGATGATTTACAATTACAAATTGTAAACAGTCTCATCCAGTTTACACACAGAGGAAGTACTTGTTCAATTAAAATTAATAGCTCATAGATTTTTTTATAATGAATAAATCACCTAAGTCTTCTGTTACCTTGTTTTTTCTTGCTGTAAACTAAAAAGAGAGTAAGTGTGAAAATTTAAATACTGATTTTGCTTTCTTTTGGAGTAAGGCTTATTGAAAAACTATTAAGATAATTTAGCCAGAACTAAGCCACTCCCACTCCCCTCTCTAAAGCTCCTCACCCTTATAAGACCCATCCATCAACTCCTAAATCTTACCTTTGTCATGCAGAGTGAACTCACCCCTGGCTACAAAGTCCCCCTCTTTAGAAAGAAAAATACAGCAACCCACCAACACAAACTTACACAATACACATCCTACACACCACACACATAATTTCTCAAAAGCCAAATTGAAGTCACCATACATCTATTGATGGAAGCCTTTTCCCTATCCCCTTCTCAGGGGAATCCTTAGTCTCTGCTGACATCAGGCCCACCCCCATTCTCTCACACAGGCACAAACTGGTCACCATCCCACTCTCCTCCCCTTCTCTATTGCTCAGTAATTATATTCTCCACCTCCCAGTGTCATGCTAATACAGGCCCCTGGCACAGCTGCCCAGATTAAATTAGAGCCTAAACCAGCAGGCTGACTAATTATATTTTCTGGCCTGAAATTCTTTGCCCTCACCTTTGGGGTACGGAACCAATGGAGAGCAAATGAGCACTGCCAATATTTGTTGAGGCTATTTGACTCTTCTTGCCAGGGTGGTTTTGTCTTTCTCAACGGATCTGGGCCCCTTGAATTAGATTAGCTCAGAATGAGCGAAGAATTTTACTCAAAGGATCTTCCTAACCCTCCTCCATTCTCCAGCAGGCTAGCTCAGCTTGTGCCTGGCTACCCTACCTAGGCAGGTCAAGAAAGACCTAAGGGCCTGGAACTTTTTCTCAAGAATACTGTTCTACTGTTACCTGTTTGGATTTTTCCTGCTATTTCAAAATCTCAAGTTTTTCTTGTAAATATTTATTGCCACTTGTTATGCAATGTTTTTTTTATTTCTTTTAATTCTGCCTTTCACAGAAAGCAAAACTATTCCCCAAACAGTAAATTTTTGTGGTGGTGATGGAGTGAGAGGGGTAGTAAGACCACATTCTACAGTGCTCAGGGACTACTTTTGGTTCTGTGCTCAGGAGTCACTCCTGATGGTATTTGGAAGAACATAAACGGCACTATGGACCTAATTGGGGTCCACTGCATGAAAGGCTCACACCTGTACTCACTCTAGCCCTAGAATAGTAATTTCATAATCAACTTTCCAGTTTTTATATGTATGGCTGAAAAAATTAAAAAGTTCCCATTTGTCAGGGGCCGGGCGGTGGCGCTGGAGGTAAGGTGCCTGCCTTGCCTGCGCTAGCCTAGGACGGACCGCGGTTCGATCCCCCGGCGTCCCATATGGTCCCCCAAGCCAGGAGCGACTTCTGAGTGCATAGCCAGAAGTAACCCCTGAGCGTCAAATGGGTGTGGCCCAAAAAACCAAAAAAAAAAAAAAAAAAAAAAAAGTTCCCATTTGTCTAGAAAACCATTTATATCTTTCATCACCAACATTAACTATGCACTCTCTAATGCCCCAGAGTGAAACTATGATACCTACTTTCAGCAAAATCAGGGCCTTACAAACTGAACATGTATATCCCTGCAGAAGGTCCCAGGACTGCAGCCCAGGAGTCTTGAAATAAGAATCAGAAAGGTCCTTGAGTAAAGTTCTGAAAAGAGCATGTGCCATTTGGCTATGTTTATTTCTTTTTTGTGGAAATGTCTGTTCATTATTTCTTGAGTAAAGTTCTTGAGTCCTTGAGTAAAGTTCTGAAAAGTTGTTGAGAAAATCAACAAAATTGGAAGATGAATTCTGGGAGAAGAAAGATAACAAAAAACAAAAAGCATAGCAATATCATAATCAGAAATAATAAGAAATAGAATATAAGGATTAGCCAAAGAATGAATCTTGATAAGGAGAGGAATGCTATATTTTGGAGCACCTCATTGAGGTCTTTTTTGTAGAAATAAAAATTTCTTATTCACTTGAGCTACCTGAGTTAGACCCTTTCCTTGGTATTAACTTTCCATCTCTAAATTGTTGGAAATAGTGTGTCCCACATATTTGTTCCATTTTTGAAAGATTATTTTCTATGCTAATTCATTTATAAGGTGAAATAATTAAAAGCAGTAAAACGAAAATAGTGCTTCTAATGTTCTCTCATGTAATCCCTAGTCCCTTCTACTTCTCTATCATAGAGTACATATATTTTTAGATCCTTTTGTATAGTAAGCAGTATCCTAGAGTTGATCTGGCATTGATGACAAAGAGTCATTTCCCATAAGAATTTCAGACAAGAAGAATTATTACATATATGATTTAAAAAATGGAACAGGTTCAGTGGAAATGCTAAGCATTTGTTGAGCCCTTTGAGCCCATTCTCCATAAATTTTGGTTATGGAGGCTGACAGTACAAAATGAAGGTGCTAGCTGATTCAATGTTCAGTCAAGTCAGTAGGAAAATTCCTCCTTTCTCTTCATGCTTTATGATGCTTTACTAGCAAGCTTCAGCATTATTACTTGTAATGAAATATATGGCATTCTTTTTTCTTATCTTTGTTTCATATATTAATCTTATAAAAAAACAGTCACTTTGTACAAGATCCTATGCTCTTTCCAATGTGACCTCATTTTAATTTTAACATATTAAGTACAGAGGGCTGGAGGGATTGAACAGATGGTAAGGTTCTCTGGCATCACATATATAGTTCCCTGAGCACCTTAAAGAGAGATCTCTGAGTACCTTAAAGGGTGATCCCCTGGGGCCGGCGAGGTGGCGCTAGAGGTAAGGTGTCTGCATTGCAAGTGCTAGCCAAGGAAGAGCAGTGTTTCAATCCCCAGGTGTCCCATATGGTCCTCCCAAGCCAGGGGCGATTTCTGAGCGCTTAGCCAGGAGTAACCCCTGAGCATCAAATGGGTGTGGCCCAAAAAACCAAAAATAAAAAAAAAAGAGTGATCCCTGAGCACCTTAAACAGTCATCCCTGAGCACAAATCCAGGAATAAGCACTGAGAACCACCAAATGTAACTCAACACCACCCCCCAAATTTTAAAAATATATTATCTAACATTCACAATAACCTTTTCCACCCAAATTTTCTAAGGTACTAAAAATAAGGTGTTAGCACATCCTTTGGGGATATCTCAATTTCGTTGCAATAAGCACCTCCATCTTTGAAGATGAATCAAAACTTTTCTCAAGGCATGAGTAATTGAACTTTAGATACAGAAACTCAAGTAAAAATTAAATCAAAGGGGGGCTGGAACAGTGGCACAGCAGTGGGTGTTTGACTTGCACACAGCTGACCTAGGATAGACTGTGGTTCAATCCCCTGGCATCTAATATGGTCACCCAAGCCAGGAGTGGTTTCTGAGCACTGAGCCGGAGTAACCCTGGAGCATCACCAGGTGGGCCCAAACACCAAAAGAAAAATAAATTAAGTCATTGGGAATGGATGTTGTGGGATATAGAATTGGAGAAGTTTTGAAAGTATAGAAAAAGTGTGAATGTACCAGGAAGTATGGAGAAATAAATCTTTGCATGCTGAATGAATAAGTAGTATGCTTAGGGCACCCAAACATTGAGCAGGCCAGGTTACCCAAAAAGTATTCCAGATTCATAACATTTACCCATAGTTTTGTTTGTTTTATGGTCACATTCAGTGATGCTCAGGTCTTACTCTTGAATCTGTGCTCATGCATCATTCTTGGTGGTTATTGGAGGACCATATGGGATGCTGAAGATTAACCCTCTGCCAGTTGCATGTCTGGCAAATGCCTTACCTGCTGTACTGTTTCTACATATCCACCCATTTACCCATATTCACTTCAATTCTCTCTTCTTAGCTATTTTTAATTAAATACTTTATTCAAACATCATGGTTACAAAGTTGTTTATTGTAGAGTTTCAGAGTAGAAGGATGAGACCACACTACTGGAATAAAATTTAATAATTTAATTCATCTGCCAACAAAACCCCCAGTCTGGCCAGCCGGGGTCATCCCTCGAAGAAGATGAGCCCCGCCCAAAGTCATGAGGAATTTTATATAGGGAAGGGATATAGGGAGATTCCAGCTTTTTAATGGTCCTTAAAATGATTTGCTCTTGTCTAGAGGTACCTTCCTACTGGTCCCTTGTCCTTTCCTGATAGGCAACCTGGTATGGTCAGGTAGCTTGGGGCGGGATCTATAAAAATAGGCTTGTGAAGATGTAACATGTGGCTTACACCATGTAGTCCTTACAAAATGTCATCTCTCCCTGCTCCGAACCTGAGAAGAAGCCATGTGTCCTTTACAAAATGGCATTCCTCCTTGTTCAGAATTCAGGTCCCAAATTTATGATTAAATTTGTGTCACACAATGTGCACTCCTTTCACCAGTGCCCATTTCCCACCACTGATGTCCCAGTTTCTCTTTTTCTCCTGCACTCTATCCTACCAACCACTGGGGCAGACATTTTACCTCTCTCTCTCTCTCTCTCTCTCTCTCTCTCTCTCTCTCTCTCTCTCTCTCTCTCTCTCTCTCTCTCTCTTTCTCTCTCTCTCTCTCGCTCTCGCTCTCGCTCTCTGTCTCTCTCTGTCTCTCTCTCTCAGTGCCATACATATCACTTTATGTTCTTTCAACACCCAGTCCTTATCCAGAGTAATAAATTTCAACAATTGTAATCATTGTTACGATGTTCCCTTCTCTACCTTAACTGTACTACTTCACTATTTGTGACAAGCCTCCTATCAATGACTCATCCTGAACCTCATCTCTATTGCCTTTGGCTATTATTGCCATGGAATCTTTTTTTTCCCCTTTATATTTCACAAATAAGTGACATCATTCTATGTTTATTCCTCATCCGAGAAAGAAAATGACAACTAGGATACAAAGACTCATAGAATAAAAAAACCACTCACACAATGTTCTTCTGATAAAGAATTAATATAAAAGATATACAAGGCACTAATAGAGCTTAACAAGAAAAAAATATCTAACCCTATCCAAAAATGAGGAGAAATAATGAACAGACATTTTCACAAAGAAGAAATAAACATAGCCAAATGGCACATTACTATCCTTCACATAGTAATCATCAGAGAAACGCAAATATAAACAATGCAAGTATAACATAAATAATTAATAATAATGCAATAAAAATACAAATATAAACATATCACACCTCAGAAATTGGCACCCATCACGAAGAGCAAGAATAATCAGTGCTGGAGCAGATGGAGAAAGGAATCTCATTATTGTTGGTGGGAATGCTGACTGAATTCTTCTAGAAAACATTATGGATATTCCTGATAAAACTAGCTCTTGATCTCACATATTATTTAGCAATACCAGTTCTAAGGGTATATGCTAGAATCCCAAAAACAATGTAAAAATATTCTGCATTCCTATGTCCATTATAGTACTATTTACAATAGCCGGAATCTGAAAACAATCCAAGTACCCAAGAACAGATGAGTGGTTAAAGAAACCGAGGAACATGTACACAATAGAAAACTATTCTGCTGTTAGGAAAATTTATGTCATAAATTTTGTTTATAAATGTATGAATATGGACAATATTGTGCTGAGTTTGCTTATCTATTTTAAAAGTTAGAAACTATTCACCAACACCCATCAGATAAGGGGCTAATATCCAAAATATACAGGGCACTGACAGAACTTTACAAGAAAAAAACATCTAATCCCATCAAAAAATGGGAAGAAGAAATGAATAGACACTTAGATATAAAAGAAATACAAATGGCCAAAAGGCACATGAAAAAATGCTCCTCATCACTAATCATCAGGGAGATGCAAATCAAAACAACAATGAGATACCATTTCACACACAGAGATTGGCATACATCACAAAGAATGAGAACAATCAATGCTGGCGGGAATGTGGAGAGAAAGGAACTCTTATCCACTGCTGGTGGGAATGCCATCTAGTCCAACCTCTATGGAAAGTGAAGAGCTCCCATTCGAGCCAGCTATTCCACTCCTAGGGATATACCCTAAGAACACAAGAATACAACACAAAAACCCCTTCCTCAACCTATATTTATTGTAGCACTATTCACAATAGCCAGGCTCTGGAAACAACCAAGATGCCCTTCAACAAATGAATGGCTAAAATAACTGTGGTACATATACACAATGGAATATTATGCAGCCATCAGAAGAGATGAAGTCATGAAATTTTCCTATACATGAATGTACATGGAATCTATCAAGCCTAGTGAAATAAGTCAGAGGGAGAGAGATGCAGAATAGTCTCACTCATCTATGGGTTTTAAGAACAATAAAAGTCATTTTTGCAACATACCTCAGAGACAATGAGAGGAGGGCTGGAACTTCCAGCTCACTTCATGAAGCTCACCACAAAGAATGGTGAGTGCAGTTATAGAAATAACTACACAGAGAACTACCATAATCATGTGAATGAATGAGGGAACTGGAAAGCCTGTCTGGAGTACAGGTGGGGGTGGGGTGGGATGGAGGGAGATTTGGGACATTGGTGGTGGGAATGTTGCACTGGTGAAGGGGATGTTCTTTACATGACTGAAATCTAATCACAATTATATTTGTAATTAAGATGTTTAAATAAAGAAAAAAACTAAAAAAATTCTGCTAACTCAAAATAATGAGTAATCCTTGAGCACTACTGCTCTTTGGGATTTGACCTCATGACCTCATGTTCCAGAGATAAATAAATGAAAGACTTGATATAAAAAAAATATAAACTGCAGGGATCAAAATTTGTATTTTACTATTGTTTTAATTAACTTATTCTTTAAAATGTTTTTTTGTTAAACTGAATTCTATAAGTAATAGGGATAAATAATATTAATTGATGATGAATAAAAAAAGTTACATCAGGGAGGGTCTAGGAAGTTAGGAGGAAATATCTCCTTTAGGAGTACTATTAGACTATGCAGGAAAGTGAAAGTAGCAACAGTGATACCTAGGATGGAGAATAAGGCATTTAGGAAAGCAAGTGGAACTCTTGAGTAGAGATGAACTGAAATCTCATCTCTTAACAGAAGATGTATGTAACTGTTTTAATTTCTCAAGAGAAAGACAATTAATACACACAGTTGCCTTACTAATGTGTAAAATGGAGCATTCCTGTTGATGATTTTCCCTAGGTCCTTTAGATATCCATATATATATATTTAAATATTATATATATGACAGGTGATCACATTTAAGCAAACTATGCAAGCTCTGTCTTTAAAATTTGGTACAATTAACTTCGTAGTTCTTTCTTTCTCTGTTGTCCTTTTAAATTTATATTTATAGCTTCTAGACAGGGGATCCCATCAGCTTTCTTTTTTCTTTTTTTCATTTTTTACAGAATCATAGAACATGAATCATTTTATTTGACCTCATATTTTTATGGCTTCCGACAAATTGAGAAAAAAATAAGTAGTAGGTACTAGGGACAAAACGTTTTCATGAGCATTGAGTGGAAATCAAAAATGATCAGACCTCAATACCCAACCCAAAGTCAATGACAATAGAATCAAGAGACCCAAACTACAACAAGCTATATACAAATGGAACCTGTTACACTAGCAGTCAAGGGGGCTAAGGATGAAGCTATGGGACGTATGCTGAGAACAGAGGCTGGAGGAGGTCAACAATGGTGGTGGGAATTGCCCTAATTCACTGTCACTATGTACCTTAGATATAACTGTGAAAGACTTGTAATTCACATTGGTCTCAATACAAATTAAAAGAAAAGATTAACTTTGTATTGACTTCAAATTTTTTTCATGTGATACCAGGAATTGCACCTCAGGCCTCACTCATGTATTTTATATAAAGCTTGAATGAAAACTTGAGTTTTCATTTTCATTTAAGACAATGGGCCAATTGACACTTATTTTTTTAGATCCCTTTTTCATATAAGTTGCTGGCTATATTAGAAGGAGTGATCTCGATCTTAAGCTGATTGTCACTGGAAATCCTAACACTTTCTCACTACATCTTAATTAAGCTTATTTGTATTATTATAAATGTGTTTATAATAATTTTATTAATTCTTATTTAATTTCACATTTTTCTTTACTCACAGGTCTTATATATCTGTCCATCCATTTTAGATAATCAAAATATGATCACTTTTGCAATCAGATAAATGTGGGTTAGAGGACTTTCACATGGCACTGGGATAGCATAAATTGATCATTTGGATATTTACTTTTCTTTACTCCTTAGTCAAATCCAAAGGACAAACACAATATTACTATTTAAAAACTATACACATATACATTTCAGTAGTTTCACATGGAGCAAAACTTAGAGGATAATTATCTATATATAGATATCAATACATCTGTAGTTCTTTATATTTATCTATAATATGGTTCATACAATCATACAATAATATAATAAAAATGGGTTCATACAATGGAGGCCCTAATTTCCATATATGCTCCTATAATCTGGAAAAAGTTGATAGTATCATTCATTCTGAATTCAGAGGTTTGAGAACCAGGGGTGCTAATTGTATAAATTTCAATACAAAAGGCTGAAAAACCTGAGAGTCAATCCTACTCTAAGCTCAAAGGTCAGAAATACTGATATCTTAAGACAGGAAATGTTCGACTCAGGTAGAAAGCTAATCTGCCTTTCTTAGTTCCACTCACGTTCTTTGTGGATTAAATTGTACCCAGCTCTGCCAACCTAAACAGACATCTGCTCCAAACACAGCAATGTTTAATCAGCTATTTAGACTTTGCATATGTGTGTGCACACGTGTGTGTGTGTGTGTGTGTGTTCCCACAAGCAGGGGTTGGGTTCTAGATACGACTTGCAATGGTATCTTCCAACTAGTCTTGCCAATGCACTGCTGCTCAGGCTCAGTTGAAGTGGGAGATCATGTGAATCACATTTGTCTTACATAATTGAGATCACAAACTTGATTCCTAACATTGCTTGATTTTATTTTGGTTTTTGGGCCACACATGGGGGCACTCAGGAGTTACTTTTGGCTGTGAGCTCAGAAATCGCTCTTTTCAGGTTTCCTTTACAAGGAGAACGCCTACCTGTTGTGCTATTGCTCAGGCCCCAGGCACTGGCTGATTTGATTCCTAGCGTTGCTTTTGTAAACTTGTCACATCAAGAACCTAATAAAGGAGCAGAGATGGTTCATAAGAGTTATGTATCATCATTTATTTCTGCTCCTATGTCAAAGTAAACACCAAGAGTTTGTTTATTGATGGACTAAATGCAGTTCAAATATATTTCTACTAGAAAATATTCTACAAAGTACTAACGAATATTAACTGGTGTTTAATATAAAATTGAGAAAGGAATCACAAAACAATGTAAATTATTTTATATTCAGCTTACAGCACTGCCTTCAGGGTATGGGAGAGAAGCATGCAATTTTCTCATAATTTTAAATGTTATATAGTCCCTGAAACTTCTTAGATCAGTATTTATTTTCAGTACTCCTCTCAAACACTTTTATATGTATCCACTTCTACCAAAGAATCTAAGAGCAAAGCTTAGAGAAGAGAAAATATACATGTTTAGTCCTTTTGCTAGTCTAGAAATCCCTTCATAGATCTACATCAGCCCTTCCAGGAAGCCTGTCTCCCCATTACAGATCACAGATTTTATGTGATGTCATTCAGAGCCTTCTTAATGTGATCTCAAAAAGCTACATCTGAAATGAAACATGCTAAACATTCAGTATATGATCCTTAATTCACAGAGGAAGCACGTTGCTGGACTTTACAGAGGTAACCACTGACAAATTCAGCATTGAAATCCAAGTCCTTTGACAATTCATCAATGCTTCTTTCTCACCAATTGAACTTTTTTGACATTTTGTTTGGTCTTTATTTACTTGATTGTCTCTCCCTTTCAATTAGAAACCCATTATAAGCAAATATTGTCATTTCCTGTTCTTTTGCTGTGCTTTAAGTAGTTCCCACACAACTACTGTGGTATTACTACATGCATTGTACAAGTGAGACACTATTTGAGAATAAGAGGTTGCAGAGTCTAATTAAGTCAGGACATAAACCAAATATGTATTTGTGAGTAGGTTTAATTTACTGAAGTTCTATTTTTCTTTTACATATTTAGCTAATTTGTTTCTGGCCTTCATGGTATATCTGAACCCTGTCATTATAAATCCAGTGTGTATAAAGGAGAGCTATTTCAGGGCAAAGTTGGTCCTTCTGGCTCAACATATTCTTTCTCTTTGTCAACCTCTATCTACCTATGTCTCCTACCTTTCTGTCTCTGTCTTTCTCTGTCTCTCAGTCTTTGTCTATCTGTCTCTCAAACATGCATCTATGTGCCTACCTATTCCTCTGTGAAGCACACTTTGGATACCAGAGAGAGATCCAGATCTTGGACAAATTTGATTTAGAATGAAGGAAAACACACAGTATTAAGCAATAAACATTGTGTGAAGTGGTTCTTTCCAAATTTGGTTGATTCTGTGTTTAATTTTTATATAATAATTAATTTTTGCCAATTAACATTTCAGATTTATTTCTTAATATCTAACTTCATTTTCCCTTTGGAACTTTTAATTGTATGTATGTAAATTTCTTGTTTAATGTCTTTTACATTTTTAAAATCATAAGCTTCTTAGGAAACCTACGACGAATATAATCTTGTGATTAATAATTTTGAAGAGGACCTATCAATAAAAAGAAAAGAAAAGTTTCTCATAGTAGAATGCATATAAAACACTTGAAACCAAGGAAGAATATTCTAAATTTCAATTTCATGAAATTATTCCTGAAAACACTTGTAAATTTACATTTTCTAGTTTTTACTAGAACATAAATAATATTATGTAATTAGAGAGAACCCTGTAATCCTGATTCCCTATTAGATATCTAATTCCTGGTACTGTGCCCAGAAATCCTACATGCTTAGTAAATTTGTGTGTTAGTATCAGATTTTCTGTTACTGGCAGGGTGTTGTTAACTTAACCTTTCACAATTGTATTTAGTAAATATAATAGTAAGTTCACTATGCTAGTTGTGTGGCAGAGATACACTAAAATCAAATGATAAATCTGTGAAGGAAAAGTATATTCATCAAATTATGGCATATTTGCTGTAAACCAATTTCTTCATTATATATGTGACATGGAAAATAAAAGAATTGATGACTAATGAAATAGAACACCTGGTAAGGTGCTTGTCTTGCACACAGTAGAACCAAGTTTAACTAATGGAATCACATATTATCCTCTGAACCTCACCAAGAGTAATTCCTGAGTGAGGAGCCAGGAGTAAGCCCTGAACAGAGCCAGGTGAGTTTCCCCTGCTTAAAAAAAGTATCAGGGCCTCTTATTATTCTGAATATAACTTTATATTCACAGATAATTCATATTAGTTATGTGTAAGATAATTATATGACTTTTGAAAAATTAAGGATATCTATAATATTTTATGTCATGATTAACTAGTAGTAGGCACTAAAATGTTAGCAATTTTGCTCTTATGAAAGAAATGAAAGAAAGAGTAGCATATTTAGACATTATGCTAAGTTCTTTGAATTTGTATCCCAAAAACTCTTTTTAGGTCTGTAAGGCATAATATTTACAAGGAAATGTTCAGCAAAGTAACTGTGTTGACTGCATATAAGGCAAATACATACCTGCTATACTATTTCTCTGGCTCCTGGGTGATCAATTTTAACTGTGTTCCTCCACTTTTTATGGCAAGCCTCCTACCATGGACTGGTTCCCTTGGTTCTCACCTCTATTGCCTCTGCATATTATTACCATCCATACTATCTTTTATTTTTTAATGTACTACAAGTGAGTGAAATTATTCTGTCTATTACTCTCCCTCTGATTCATTTCACTCAGCATACTTTCCATATCCACCCATGTATAAGCAAATTTCATGACTTTGTTTTTCCTATAGCTGAAGAGTATTCCATTGTGTGGATGTGCCACAGTTTCTTTATTCATCTGTTTTCAGGCACTTGGGTTGTTTATAGATTTTGGCTATTGTAAAGAGAGTTGTAATGAATATAGGAATGCAGAGAGTTTTACTACGTTGTGTTTTAGGGCTATGAAGTATATTCCTAAGACTGATATTGCTGGGTCATAAGGAATTTAATTTTCTAGTTATTTTGAAGATATCCATGTTGTCTTCTATAAAGGCTGAACCAGCACATATTCCTACCAACAGTGAATGAGAGTTCCTTTATCCCTACATCTACACCAGCACTGGTTGCTTTTGTTCTTTGTGATGTGTGCCAAACTCTGGTGTGAAATTATATTTCCTTATTGTTTTAATATGGATCTTCCTATTAGTGATGTGAAGCATTTTTCATGTGCCGTTTAGCCATTTGTAGTACCTTATATGTTTTGGATATTAATCCCATATCAATAGATATTAGGTGAATAGTTTCTCATATTCTGTGGGTAGTCTTTGTATTTTAGTCACCTTTTCCTTTGAGGTGCAGAAGTTGTTTAGCTTAATGTTCTATTGTTAATGGTGTTGGCCAGCATTGTTTCATCCTTAAAGATGCATTTAACTTTAATGTTATGGAGTGTTCTGACTACATTTTCCTCCATGTACTTTATGGTTTCAGGTCTGATATCAAAGTTGTTATTGTATTTTAATTCTACTTTTGTGAATGGCATTAAAAAGAGGTGTGAGTTCACTTTGTTGCCTATAGCTGACCAATTTTCCTGATACTACTTATTGAAGAGGTATTAATTGCTTCATCTCATATTTCTTGACCCTTCATCAAAGATTAGTTTATATATACTTCAGAGTAAGTTAGATAGGTAATTTGATATATATTCTGGACTCAAATGATTTCATTCATATATTTACACTTAAAAGTATTTATAGTTTTTTTGTTTGTTATTGTCTTTAGATAAGACTCAGTCCTGCAAGTCAAATCATCTCAGATCTTTCTCTCTGTGGGTATATTTTTCTTTTATTTTTTCCTATTCACAAAATAATATAGTTTTTATGCATGAGGGAGGAAAATATAAGAAAGATATTAGAGACTTCTGCAACATAGACTTGGTAATCTCCATATCTCCAAACTGCCACAATCTTCAAAGCTCATGCTATTTACTGGGCCTGGAGATCTTATGGTGGTAAGAGCATTCCTAACATGTGTCTACCAGGCTTATTATGGTTTTTATGGGTAAAACACGTTCCCCTGAGTACCACTAGAAACAGTCCCTGGGTGGCTCCTTTGGTCTTTGGGTTGAATCTAAGCCAAGTTTGCTCAGAATTACCAAAGAGAGCCCTCATTTTTCACAAAAACAAAACCAAAAATGAGCAAACAAACAAATACTAATGCTATCATGTAACGCATTTCCCAGAAAAAAGTACTAATTGAATTATTAGGTCCAATAAATAATGAGAAAATCTGTTGATTTTTCTTCAGAATTTACTTCACAAAACAACACAATAAGTTTTGCGCTAAAACTAATTAAATGTCTGAGAGTTAACTTGTGCAGAGCAACTGGTTGGTATTATGAAGATTTATTGAAAATTACATGTAACTGTCAGTTCCTGGTTTATGCTGAGTTAATTGAAAAACACTAAAAAGCCATGTCTCTCTGAAGTAGAACTCAAATTCCATTTCCTTCTGGAGACATTCCTGATCCAGGAGACACCTCAGACACCTGCTAAAGTTCTAGTGGATACTCTGCATGCATTGTTTATTTTTTCCTCTGTTAAGGATACTTGAAAAATCTTTATTCAATAATGAACCCTTGAAGTTTTTCTCATTTTATTCATGTTCTTGTCTCTCAAAGGTACCTCACAAGATTTAAACAATTAGATTTTTGTTTAATGAGGTATCATATTGAATAATCTGCGGTTTGAAATGGTCTGCAGTATTGCTTCCTACTCTTGGTGTGTGTCTAATCCTGAATTTACCGATAATTCAGTATAATGTTAGATCAATAGGGTTAATTATATAGCATCAGGCATCTCAGTAAGGCAGAAGATTGAGACTGGATCTTTACTGGACTTGGCATTCTCTTTGACTTTTGTGACTTCAAAGACTTTTGTTAAAAAGGTGATAAGAATCAAATTGAGGGAGAAGGGAAGAAAGCAGGGAAAATAAAATCCTTAAGTGAAGGCTAAATTGGGATGAAGTGGATTTGGGGAAGTGTGCCTGAATCTTCCACAGCTCCCTTAGAGACTGTCCACCGGGAAGGGGGTGGGAGGAACTATGGTTGCAGGCCAGGGAGGGGACAGTGAAAGGGAGACAGATGGAGTGCCCCCTTTGAGGGCTCTCTAAGGACCAACCTTTGAAAAGCGACACAATGTACAGAAGTAAATCAAATTGAGGAACATGTGCAGGGAAGAATGGGAAAGATGGGAGGGGGGAAAGGGCGCATGATAGGGGCTGAAATAGAAAGACAGATCCCCTTAAAGTCTAGAAAAGAGAGCAGACTTAAGAGAGAAAAAAAGAAGAAAACACTTCCTTTGAGACTGACAGTCCTCTGGAACAGTTAGAAAATATAAGAGATATCAAGTACAGATACTTGATGTAGGGGAGAAGGAGGACAGAGTTTTACTAACTGAAGGACTCAGCCAACTTGGATGCATTTCATTTACTCTCAAATCCTAGTTAAATAAATCTCAGTACTATAGGTAAAACTGGGTGTTGGTGGCTAGCAGATAAATAATATTTAATGAAAGATTACACCAACACTTTGAATAACTCTTCCTATAGAACATTGTATGGAAGTGTTTTATTTTGTTTGTTTGTGGGTTTTCTTTTTTTTTTTTTTCCAGAGATACAGAGACACAATTTTAATCTGGCCTCAGCTGGTATCCACAGAAAATATTCAGCCTTAATTTAGCCTGTTAAGACTTTTAAATCCCTTCTAGCCTGGGGGAGAATAAACCACTGGTCCCATTCTTAAAGCTGGATTTGGGCTTCTAATTCTGGGTTCAGCTGGTAGAGGTAGAAAGAGTGGGGGCTAAATATCAAATAATTGAGCCTGGGGATTTTTATGGGGCTCACTGTATGAGGAACACACAAGGATTTTGTTTTTGCCTTTGCTTATTAGCATCTCCCTCCCTCACTTGTTCAGGCTGCTTATTTTTATCTTCTTTCTTTTAACTTCTTTCTTTGGCCTTGACCCTATCTCCACACTTTTCCTCCTACTTCCTTCATCCAGATCTTTGAGGGACAATAGACGAGATGTGTAGGGATAGGTAGTTTGCCTTTAATAATATAAATTTAGGCTAGCAAGGGAGAGAAGTGATGGTTCTAGAGTCCTGGTATGGGAAAGTTTGAAATATTGAGTGTAAATATTATGATCATATAATGTATATTAAATCTAAGATATATTCATAAGTTAAGGGGTTTTAATGTATTTTAGATGTAAAAGGTGCTAGCTGGGTGTTAAAATGTCTTAGATATGTACCTGGCTCTATGCTCAGGACTGGTCACAGGAAGAACTTGAGAGATTATATCAGTATCAATGACAGAACCAGCATTAATGACACACAAAACCAGCACCTTTTTTTCATTTAATAATATTTTATTTAAACAACTTGATTACACACATTATTGTGGTTGAGTTTCTGTCATGTAAAGAACATCCCCCCATCACCAGTGCAGCATTCCCATCACCAATGTCCCAATTCTCCCTCCTACACACCCCATCCCTCCCTGTACTCTCTCTATACAGGCTTTCTATTTCCCTCATACATTCTCATTGTTAGGATATTTCTTTTTTTATTTATATCTTTATTTAAGCATCTTGATTACAAATATGATTGTGATTAGGTTTCAGTCATGTAAAGAACACCCCCTTTCACCAGTGCAACATTCCCACCACCAATGTCCCAAATCTCCCTTCACCCCACCCCCACCTGTACTCTAGACAGGCTTTCCAGTTCCCTTGTTCATTCACATGGTTATGGTAGTTCTCAGTGTAGTTATTTCTATAACTGCACTCACCACTCTCTGTGGTGAGCTTTATGGAGTGAGCTGGAAGTTCCAGCCCTCCTCTCATTGTCTCAGGATTGTTGCAAAAATGACTTTTATTTTTCTTAAAACCCATAGATGAGTGAGACACCTTATCTTATGTTTTATAGCACTATGAACTCAGAAAACATTTTCTCATCTCTCTTTTCTCCTTTCTCCTAGTGATATGAGTTAGAAAATTCTCATTGACTACATTAAATACCTCTCTGGTTTTTGGGGGTGCATATTTGGTTATATTCAGGATTTACTCCTAATTTTGCACTCAGGGTTACTCTTGGTGGAGCTCATAGGACTATATAGGATTCCTGGAATCTAAAGTGGGTCATCCATGTGCAAGGCAAGTGCTCTAGTTTCTGTGCTATCTATCAAAGTCAACGTCAAATTTTTCTTTCCTTTAAATTTTATTTTATTTTACTGAAATCATTGTGATTTTCAAAGTCCTTTATAGCTGAGTTTCAGTAATACAATGAATCAGGGCCAATCCCATTACCAGTGTTGACCTCCCTCACCAATGTTTTCCAAGTACCATAATACTCCATAATACCCCTCCTGCCCCCACCCTGCCAGTATATAACAGGCCCTTTTTAAGTTTAGATTGTTAAAGTTTAGGCCTCTTGATTCCATTGTTGTTTCCTTTGTCTTGAATATTAAGTTCTGTCCTTTTATAATGCAATCATCATATCTGAGACCACTTGGCCCATGACCCCATCCTTTCATATGTGTTATTCTCTTTCTTCACTCAATTTCTTTCCTTCTCTTTGCTATACTCTGGGACCAGTGTCTGAGACAATTCCCATTTAAACTATTGCATTTCTTAGTGCAGTTTTTCAAATTACCACGTATAAGTAGTATCATTCTGTATTTATCTTTCTTCTTCTGGCTTACTTCATTTACATAATATCTTAAAGTTCCATCCATGTTTCAGCAAAGTGCATAATTAAATAATTCCTTACAGTTGTATAGTATTCCCTTGAATACATGTACCACATATTCATAATCCACTCATCTGTTGTTGAACACCTCGATTGATTCCAAGTCTTGCTATTGGACTGAGTGCTACAATGAATAGTAACACCAAATTTTTCTAAGTGCTTAAAAGCCACATAATTAAAGTCCTTAATTCAATTTAAAGCTTGATACTGATATTAGGTAAATATTCCTGAGTCTCAGTGTCAGAGGCAGAGTTGATAAGAGCTAGTGTAGTCTTCTTCTTTTTTTTTTTATTTTTATTTTTTTGCCACACCAGTGACGCTCAGGGATTACTCCTGGCTATATGCTCAGAAAAAGTTCCTGGCTTGGGAAGACCATATGGGATGCCGGGGGATTGAACTGCGGTCTAGGCTAGCACTTGCAAGGCAAACGCCTTACCTCTAGCGCCACCTCTCCAGCCCCATGTAGTCTTCTTAAGGTGAAAAGCTAGCAGATATTTCCTATAAACAAATTTTCTAAAAGTGGTTAGTACAATTTTTTTTTTTTTTTGGTTTTTGGGCCACACCCTGTGACGCTCAGGGGTTACTCCTGGCTATGCGCTCAGAAGTTGCTCCTGGCTTCTTGGGGGACCATATGGGACGCCGGGGGATCGAACCACGGTCCGTCCTAGGCTAGCGCAGGCAAGGCAGGCACCTTACCTCCAGCGCCAACGCCCGGCCCCGGTTAGTACAATTTTAAAGAGAGCATATTTTAATTATATTTGAATAGCAATAACATATTCACAGCCATGTATATTTCATTTTTGTACAAAGAAAGATCTGAAAAGAAAGTACAGCAGTTAGGGCACGTACCCCACAAATAAACCACTCCAGTCAGAGAATTTATTGGACCAAAGTTTCGGCAACAAAACCTTTTATCAGTCTCCGGACCATTCAATCCGCCTCCTACTCCAGCCGAGAGTTCTCAAAAAAAGCCTTTTCTAGCCTCCTCAAGCTTTTTATTCTTTCTTAATCGCCCCCACCTGGAAGATCCAGGTGGGGCGACAGGCAAAAATTACACAACACCTTGCATATAGTCAACCCCAGTTCAATGAATAGCACCTCATATTGTCTCCCAAACTTGGCCAAGAGTGGTCCCTGAAAACAGAGCATCTATGCATTACTAAATATGGCCCTCCAAAAATTTATAAAAAGATTAGTCTTCTTTGGTAAGTATCTAATCTGAATCCATTGTAAATCAATCTTGAAATATCCTGAGCAAGAGTCACTGCTAGCAGGGTCATAACGGTAATAATGAATAAATGTGTATTTTATTAGGGTGAGAGATAGGGTTTCTCTTTTAATAATTAATCTATATGAGCACCATGCTTATAAAATTGTTCATGATTGACTTTATGCCATAGAATGTATATTCACCAGTGCACATTTTCAACCACCAGTGTTCCCAGTTTCCTTCCTAACACTCATCACACCTGCCTTTGAGGCACACATTTTACTTCCCCCTCTCTCTTTCACTTTCATTTATGACACTGGTTTGCACTATTGTTAATGAAAGCATATCATACATATCACTTTATTCACTTTCAGCATTCAGTTCTTATCTAGAGTGATCAGTTCCAACTTTTATTGTCATAGTAGACCCTTTTCTACTCCAACTGCACTCACTCTCTTGGTGGCAAGCTTCCTAACATCCTCCTGGCTCTCATCTCTGTTGTCTCTGGATATTATTACCATATTATCTTTTATTTTTCTTATTACCGCAAATGAGGTAGATTATTCTGTTTATCCCTCTTTCTCTGACTCATTTCATTCAGATTAATACTCTCCATATCCATCCATATATAAAAATTTTATGACTTGATTTTTTCTAACAGTTGCATAGTATTCCATTTTCTAAAGAGAGAGACTTCTATAAGATAATGACATCATTTTTCCTAGTGTTATTAATGAAATGTTAGACTTAAATATTTAAGATAAATTATCAATAATAGCTTTATTTATTGATTATTTGCTAAGCATGAGACTGTGTACAAGATATTTTGCTAGATCTCACACACACACACACACACACACACACATATATATATATAAATATATAGTCAACTCAGAGAAGTTTCAATATACTGACTGACCAGATCAAATTATTTGTTTATTTTTTTGACCTTCTCTAGCAGTGTTCATATGTTACTCCTGACTTTGCTCTCAGGAATCACTCTTGTGATCATAAGACCATATGTGATTCTGAGACTCCCACCTGGCTCAGCTGCATGCTGCATGCAAGGCATAAGTTCTACCCCCCTGTACTATTGCTATAATTACCAGAACAAATTTCTTAATAAATATTATCATCCTTTCGGGCTAGAATAATAGTACAGTGGTTAGGTAATTTGCCTTGCACTCAGTCAATTTGGTTTAATCCCTGATACCCCTTATGGGTCCCCTTATTCCTTACAGGAGTAATCTTTAAGTGCATAGCCAGGTGTCATTCCTGAATACTGTTGGGAGTGCCCACAAAACAAAATATTTTTTTAATATTATCACTTTTAGTTAAAGATAAACTATGATCTGAGAGAGAAAATTCTTTTTTTCCCTTTATGAAACTTTTTTTCCTTTAAACATCTTGATTACATATATGATTGTGATTAGGTTTCAGTCATGTAAAGAACACCCCCTTCACCAATTCAACATTCCTACCACCAATGTCCCAAATTTCCCTCCATCCCATCCCACCCCACACCCACCTGTACTCTAGACAGGCTTTCCAGTTCCCTAATTCATTCACATGATTATGGTAGTTCTCTGTGTAGTTATTTGTATAACTGCACTCACCACTCTTTGTGGTGAGCTTCATGAAGTGAGCTGGAAGCTTCAGACCTCCTCTCATTGTCTCTAAGGATTGTTGCAAAAATAACTTTTATTTTTCTTAAAACCCATAGATGAGTGAGACTATTTTGTGTCTTTCTCTCTCCCTCTGACTTATTTCACTCACCATGATAGATTCCATGTACATCCATGTATAGGAAAATTTCATGACTTCATCTCTCCTGACAGCTGCATAATATTCCATTGCGTATATGTACCACTGTTTCTTTAGCCATTCGTCTGTTGAAAGGCATCTTGGTTGTTTCCTGAGCCTGGCTATTGTGAATAGTGCTGCAATAAATATAGGTGTGAGGAAGGAGTTTTTGTATTGTGTTCTTGTGTTCTTAGGGTATATCCCTAGGAGTGGAATAGCTGGGTCTATTGGGAGTGCAATTTCCAGATTTTGGAGGAATCTCTATAAGCTTTCCATAAAGGTTGGACTATACGGCATTCCCACCAGCAGTGGATAAGAGTTCCTTTCTCTCCACATCCCCGCCGGCACTGATTGTTCTCATTCTTTGTGATGTATGCCAATATCTGTGGTGTGAGGTGGTATCTCATCATTGTTTTGATTTGCATCTCCCTGATGATTAGTGATGAGGAGCATTTTTTCATGTGCCTTTTGGCCATTTGTATTTCTTTTTTATCAAAGTGTTTATTTCTAGAGAGAAAAAATTCTTGCCTGAAGTAAATATATTAGCAAATGAAAATGTTGGAATTCAATTGAATCCTAAAGAACTTTACTCTGAAGAATTAGGGAGACTTAAAATAAAGATACTGGAGTCAGATGGTTCTGAGCTTTCAAATTTCAAAAGCTTTCTTACAAATGTCAACAACATCACTTTTTATGCCCTATGAGTACTCAAAATCACAGGACTAGACAGACTGAGCTAGAAAATCAAGTGACTTTCTCAAGAGACCAGATGAAGAATACCCAAGTATTTTACCTTTTTCTGTTATGAACCTGGCTTATTACCTTACTTAAATTTAAAGACATGAGCTACACAGTTTTGAATGTGCTACTGTGATTTACAAGAAGAGAACTAAAACTTCCTACTATGATATTATCATTGAATGTTAGCAGAAACCAAAGATCTAGCCTCATCGCTGACCTATGAAATGTAAGACCCAGAGAACTAAGAGCACAAATTATAAAATTAGAGGTCGAAAATATTTCCTTATCCCAAATTTTTGTCTCTGTAAAATTCTACTTCCTAGAGTTTTAGAAATGAACAAGTCTGCAGTTGTTAGAGAGGGTTATTGAATACTCAGGAGCCAGTGTTCAGACTGTTAATTTTAATCCAGCATTCATTCATTTATTTCTTTGTTTAAATATTTTCTCAATCTTTATTTCACAATTTTTATTTGGGTGGGGGAGTGTTGTATCCTCAACTGGCAGTTCTCAAGGATCACTTTTGGCAAAGCTTTGGGACCATATGCTGTACCTGGAATTGAACAGGGGACAGCTGTATTCAAGCATCTTAACACCTTTACTATCTGGCCTCTGTTTTCCAATCATTTTTTTTACCTTTCATCATTTTCCTCCTAGAATGCTGAGCTCCTTGAGTTAATGACTGTTATTTCATTTACTTTCTGTTTTCTGACCCATCTTAGCCCCATATTACTTGCAGAACAGATTTTGAAAATACCCAGACTTTACACTATATATGTAAGAAATCTAAATTCTACCTTTCTAGGAAGTTCATCGTCTTGCTCCTCATAGGCTCTGACTTACAGTTCTTGGCTCCATTATATACTGTTTTTAATTTAGTTAAAGCTAACAGTCTCTCAAGTGAAGGTGGAAAGGAGAGGACATCTGGGGATCATTAACCACAAGCTCTGTGGCTTACAGTTTAGCACCCTGGGGCCTAATATAAGGCATTGGTCCAGGGTCTTAAATATCTGGTCCAAGAAGGCAGTTTCTCATCCCCCAAGGGGTCCATGGGCCAGTCTCTTTTGGGGGTCAGGATTACTGGGAATACTAATTAATTCATTAGTGGGGTTGATGGATTATCAAGCTGTCTCCTGGTAGAGGGGCCTTGGGGGCTGAGTGGAACAGATTGCTGTCCATAAATCTGCCTGTTGCCTCCCTTCTCTCAGCTTCAATGACTCCCTGGCATCAGGCCTGTGAGCTGGCAACTGAATGCTGGTTGCTTTCCCCCCCACCCAGCAGATGGTTCTAACAGGTTCCTTCAGGGCTTTACAAAAAGCAGCCAGTAAAGACCTAAGGGCTGAGGATTGGCCCTGTGGTCCTGGAGCCATGTGTGGGGAGGAGAATAGATGCAAATTTACAGCATTAGTCAACACCCACTTTCCCCTGCTGACTCTCAGTCTTTCTGCCCTCTCAGAATTGAATAGCTAACTGTACAACTATTGAGAAGTTGTGATGAGGGTGACCCCTGTGAAAAAAACTCCACCCCTCTGCAGCAAAAGGCAGTTCTGAAAGAAAATGCATGTCCTCTTTCAACGACCTCCCCAGACTGCACGTGCTAGTACACTCGCAAAATCACTGCTGGAAATGGATTGAGAGCTAATCCTATTGTGGTCAGTTCCTTGTAACTGTTACAGAAAGGAAGGAGCATCACAGAATGTTCTGTCTATGTCACTCTCATCTTTGCCTCAATATTGTCACTGAAACCCTAATCCCTTTCCTATTCTCCCACTCCAAAATTACATGGCAGTTGTGTGTTATCAACTCTTAATTATCCAAGTACACAATAAAGGAAATAATTAATTCTATAAGTGCTCATTCTATGCCAATTACAAATGATTCCATAGCTATATTTTCTCTGATTTATGGGTAGATTCTCATTTGGGTTTCAGAAATCGACCATTCCTTAGAGTATTCCTTTCCTTTACTAAGAAAGTAAAGTTAATTTTTTTCTGAGCATAAAAATCTATTTTTTTAAAAAGTGATGTCAAGATACAGGACTTTGAGTGTGTGAAACCTTATGTCAGATCCCTAGCACTACAGCAAAAACAGCAAAAATTCTTTATTTCACACTGAAGATATTTATTTCAACTTCATTGCTGACAAAATTACCTGTAGTTTTAATTCTTTGCATCATTTTTGTGCACAGACATAAGAATAGATTTTTGTACATTTTACACAATTGTTAATGATACAAATTCCAAGCCTCCAAATCTTTGGATGATTTTCTTCCAGTTAATTTCATAAAGGGAATGAGGTTTGTTAAAATTTTTTGCTTATTGAGGGCCGGAGAGATAGTGTTGAGGTAGGGTGTTTGCCTTGCATGCAGAAGGACGGTGGTTCAAATCCTGGCATCCCATATGGTCCTCTGAGCCTGCCAGGAATGATTTCTGAGTGTAGAGCCAGGAGTAACCCCTTAGCGCTGCCGGTTGTGACCCAAAAACAAAAACAATATAAATTTTGCTTGCTATTAAGAAAATATATAAAGTGATATGCTATTTTACTGATATAGAAACTGATAAATTTATGCTATAATTTAAGATAACTTACTGAAGATTATTGCTTAATTGCATAATCCAAGCACTTTTCCCTTTATTCCTTGAAACCACTAGAAGATTAAAAAAAACTTTTTTGATGAAAATCATTGTCTCAGAATTATTCATTTGACTTTGATAAAGATTTGCATAAGGTGATACTCTAAACTCTCCAATCTCTAACACTGAAGATTCCATACGTTGACTTGCTAGCTCTCTATTAAAGTCTGTTCATGTATTTAAAATACTCAAAATGTAGGGTTTTTTTCTCATGTAAAAATTTAATCTCAATGAATAATATTGCAAAAGTCTTTTTGAAATGTATGTCCTTATTTCCTTACAAATTTGTTGCCACTCAGGTGGATTTTTCTTCTTAAATACTTGATACCATATGTTTTCAAACAATATAGAGTCTCAGGTTTTAATATAAAGTTAAATGTCTTCTAGTTAATAAAGGTAACTGTCCTTAAATGAAAAAAATAATTACTTGCTTTCATAAAGTTTAAACAAACCATACAACAAATACAGATGACTTCAATTCACTAATTAAAAATGAAAAGGGTATTATATTCTTTTGTTTTTGAAATTTTTAAGTTTTAAAGCAATAATCACTAATTTACATATGTTAGGTAAAACTATGTACATCTTGTTTTAGGCTCCCCCTTTTATTTCAGTTGGGACCACTTTTTCATTTACACCCCCTTAGCTTTCTTCCTTCCTCCCCTCCTTCCCTCCCTCCCTCCCTCCTCCCCTCCCTCTCTCCCTCCTTCCCTCCCTCCCTCCCTCCTTTCTTCCTTCCTTCCTTCCCTCCCTCCTTCCTTCCTTCCCTCCCTCCCTCGCTCCCTCCTCCCTCCCTTGCTCCCTCCTTCCTTCCTTCCTCCCTCCCTCCCTCCCTCCCTCCCTCCCTCCCTCCCTCCCTCCCTCCCTCCTTCCCTCCCTCCCTCCCTCCCTCCCTCCCTCCCTCCCTCCCTCCCTCCCTTCCTTCCTCCCTTCCTTCCTTCCTCCCTCCCTTCCTTCCTTCCTTCCTTCCTTCCTTCCTTCCTTCCTTCCTTCCTTCCTTCCTTCCTTCCTTCCTTCCTTCCTTCCTTCCTTCCTTCCTTCCTTCCTTCCTTCCTTCCTTCCTTCCCCCCATATTGCTAGACACCTATTTCTCATCTTTTAATCTCAAAGATTTTCAATCCTCTTTTCTTTACCCCTAAAGTTGAGCAGCTCTCCTATTCCTATTCCTCTACTATCGATTTCTATTTCCCATTAAACAACCCAGTGAAAACTGCAGGACTTGGACAGAAGAGCCCTTTGAAGTAGGTGTGTCTTTAGACCGGGGAAGGGGGCGGAGTCCATTTGAGCCAGGCTCCCAGGGTCAGCCACTAGACTGCGACCAAAACTGCTGTAACTCAGAGGCTCTTCTCCACGCATAGGAGCTGCCCAGAGGACGTGGTCCTGAAAACTCCGCTCGGGGAACTAACCAGGGACTAGAGGTACTGAAGCTCACAAAACCAGCTCCTTATAGGGGCATCAGCACAAAAGGTTAACTAGATCATCAGGAACTCCAAGAAGGAGTAGAATAAGTAAAACAGACCTGACATTCCTAAGAGGCAGCGACTGGGATTCACATGGATCGCTAAAAGCAAGTCCTTTATCTGGATCATCACAAGAATCGCTCCTCTGATTTTCCTGCAGAACAAGGGTTCAGGGTTTATTTATACCAGAGACGGCCAAGGACAAAGGTAAGTCAGAGGATGGGGTGATATTGAATCTATCAAAGTTTCTGCGGAAAGTTCCCAGAGACCCAGAACACTCGTGATAGAAGTAAGTTTCTTCTGGGCTAAGTGAGATGGGAACAGGATTTACAAACTTGAACAGAGGAGCAGAAGTCAAACTACTTAGGGACAGATACTAAATTTTTGATAACACTACTAATTTTCATAGCAACTGCAATTCAAAGTGAAACTTAGATACTCTAAAACATTTTAATGAACTAGTGACTGCTTATTATTATAATACCTTCCCATTTCTGTCAAAACAGTTTTATGATATTAAAGCAGAAAAATAGTATGTTGCAACGTTAACTGCTTTACCAAGGTGAGTAGACTGCAGGAATGAACCTAAACCACTTCACTCAATGTTAACTCTTTACACTACATTTTAGAGTTTTGCAAAGTGAGGAGCGGGGGGGGGGGGGGAGGAGTATAGATGTAGAATAAAGAATGTCTTAACACCTTTTCATCTACTATAACTTCTCAGCTTGTTGAGATAAAATTGGGGGTTTTCTTTACCTGAGTCCTTCTAGGCGGAAAATTAATTCTAATTTATTCACTAGCTTAAAATTATATGTTGTATTATTATATATTATAATATATTATGTATATAATATATATAATTTTACGCTAGCAAATAAATGGTTTGGGGGCCATACCCAGTGACGCTCAGGGGTTACTCCTGACTATGCGCTCAGAAATTGCTCCTGGATTGGGGGACCATATGAGACGCCAGCAGATCAAACTGCAGTCCTTCCTAGGTCAGCTGCATGCAAGGCAAACGCCCTACCGCTGTGCCGCCACTCCGGCCCCTAAAATTATATTTTAAAATATTCATAATTATATTTAAACATTCATAATTTTATAATTAATAGTATAAAGTGTTTGCCCCCTTTTCTTGACAGAGGGACCAAAGACAAACAAAACACTTATTACCGTGATGGGAAAATGAGAATTAAGAAACTTTAGGTTTGTAAAACTCACCAATCTATCTTGAGCATATGAAAACTAAAATTTATCCTGGCCATGCTAGATAAGGTGTGCACCTGCAAGTGTAAAGATATTAATCAGAAGGAAAACTGATAGAGTATAAAGGAAGAAAGGAGGATAGTCTACTGGCTGTTTTCAGACAGTACAACTTGTGCAAACTCTGCCCTACTTTCCTTATTTATTTATTTATTTATTTATTTATTTATTTATTTATTTATTTTTGCAATGATGAAAGTTCAACTCAGAGCCTCATACACACAAGGCATGCACTGAACCACTGACTTACATTTCAAATTATGCATTTTTTTGGAGTGCATACACTGTAAAACTGAGAAAAGCATTAGTTTATTCTGGTACTTAGTTTCTTTAGATACTAGACTGATTATATTCTTTCTGCTTTATTTAGAATTTAGTCACAGGCTCAAAATTTAAACAGCATTTGTGTTGAAAATATTCATCAATTATTATAAGCACAAGTAATATACTTATTAATCATTTATTAGTAAATCAAAACTTTCCAGAACCAATCAAATATTAGTGTAATTCTAGGCTAATTTTCCAGGACAACTCTATGTAGCAGTAATGTCCAATGAGCCAAGGCTTAAGAATAAAATATTGAAAATTATGATAATTACCTAGGACATTTGTTGTAAATAATTGAAAATTATGAGATAAATATTTAGAATTTTAGAGAATTGACTAAACTTGAAAATGTACTGATTCATGCTAGAGAAAGAAATTAAATTTTGTTAAAGTGTTCATATGCATGAGGAAGTTAAAATACTTTGGCCAAAAGCTGAAATGTAATTTTTAAGGATAAGAATTATGTTTGTATATAGGACTATATTCTGAAGTGAGTATTCATTAGTATTTGTCATATTGATGATAGCTTCATGTATATTTTGAAATTTGTTTTTTCCTCCAATTTGGGAAGACCTATAAATAGTATATCATAGTACTTGGTGAAATAATACAATAGTGTATTTTAATACCAAACTACTATCAATCTTATTTTTGCATTAAAGTTTAGAAAATACTTATATTTGGATTTTGATAAATATTTAAATATTTGATACATATTTAAAATAAGATAGGAACTATAAAATATTATTTGTTATTATTTTGTTTTAATAATAGAAGAAATAAAGTATTTTATATGTTTTTTTATGAGTGATTGATGAGGGTCTCAGTTTCATAATTTTTTTCAATACTACTCTGAACAAGTTCATTCAAAGACAAATGAAAATGATGTTCAAATGTAGGGTTCTGGCGCCAGGCCCCCCATGAGGCCAATGCAAAGGGTGGGTAAGGGTCTCTTCCAGCCCGTAGATCCAGAGGCCAGATTCAGGAAAAGAAGGGAAAACTGTGAGCCATAGACAGCTCGTAGAAAGTATTGTCAGAGCAATAGGCTCTGAAGGTAGGGAGAAGGCTATTAATGGTAAAGTTTAAGCGGGAAACAGAATGTGAGTAATACAGCTTAGACATTTGAGCAACAAGACGGTACGCAGAGACAACAGTCACGAGTTACATGACATCATTGATTTGGATAGTATGCAAAGATAGTGGTTACAATGCTCATGACATCATTAAATCAGGAAGCATGTAGCGGTTGCAATACTCATGGCATCATTAAATCAGGAAGTATGTGAAGAAAGCGGTTGCAATGCTTATGGCACTATTAGCCTAGACCGGTTCTTTGACCTGGATGACTTTCTCCTAGGCTCATCTTGCACTCATAATAGTAGGAACACAAGTGTCTGAACAGAGACTTTGTTTTATATTCTAGGCCAGCTTGCAGAAATCCCTCTTTTTTTCCCCACCCTCTCTCCCCACATCCAGATGCTACCAGAAACTACATAAACTTGAAAATTCAAGTGTGAGTGTTTGGCAAGCTTCTATTTCCTTACTAGAAAAAATACCTGTGGCAAAATTTCTGCTACCACATTATGGAAGAGTTTTTGACATTTAAGTAGATGTAGTTTATAAGTGTTCTGTATTTTCACCTTTAAAACAGATTTCAAACTATAATATTTGGTTTCATTAGGAGGTTAGGGGAATGGTTATATCAGGTGATTTTTTTTTTGTCTTTGGATCACATACAGTAGTACTCAGGGCTTAATCCTAGCTTCATGCTGGAGTTAACACCTGGTGTTACTCAGGGACTGAATGTTATGCCAAGGCTTGAGCCAAGGTCAGCCACTTGCAAGCAAGTGTAAACACTTGTAAGCACTTTGCATTGCATCGCTGGTCCAATCAGGAAATTGGGAAAATGGATTTTGAGATGTAATAATTTGGCTTAGGGATTAAAATAAATATTAACCACAAATTTCAGTTATACTAATTTTTTGTTTAGACAACCAGGAAAAATTATGCACCTTGTGGAGTAGTTAACTCTTGGCCTTTATGATGTCAGAATATGATTTTTTATGTTTATAATATTATTCTATGAGATAGAAATACTATTACTCCCATTTTAAAGAGGAGAAAACTGAGGCAAAGAAAGCATGTATTGTGTCCACAGTCACACATCTGGTGAGTACTTTATTTGAATTTTGTTTTTTGTGGACACACTTGAGGAGGTCCTCAGTGGCTTTCCCTAAATTTGCTCGGGAACAACCACTGTAGGTCCATAAGGATCATCTGCAGCATATGACACTCAACTGGAAACAGCTGAATTCAAGGCAAGTGTTTTAACTAACACTGGTAAAATAAAAAAATAATTATCAGGTAAAATTCTCTAAGTCAGGGGTCCTCAAACTTTTTAAACAGGGGGCCAGTTCACTGTCCTTCAGACTGCTGGAGGGCCAGATTATAGTAAAAACAAAAATTATGAACAAATTTCTATGCACACTGCATATATCTTATTTAGAAGTGAAGAAACAAAATGGGAATAAATACAATATGTGGCCCGCGGGCCGTAGTTTGAAGACCCCTGCTCTAAGTCAATAAAAAATATTTCAGTTGACAATGAAATGTACTTTTACTGTAGACCTGTAGTAGACATTTTCTAATGTTAGACAAACATGTAAATAAATTATATTAAAAATAAAAATAAATAGATTCAAGATAAATATATGGATACTACTTAGAAACATTTACAATTAAAATTTCTCTCACATTTGTTTTGCAAGAACCACATAATATACTTCAACTCTCTTTTATCAAGAATGCAAGGGAAGATGTCAGAGTTTAAAATGTGTTTGAGAGCTACAACCAAAAATTAAGTGTTAGAATTGAAGTGTATATTATTCCAGTTTTGATATTTTTGAAATAAATCTATATTTCTATGAGGGAAAATTCATTAAACTGTGACCACACATATTTTTCCATGTTAGTAAAATCTAGAAAATTAAGAGGGATTGTCTTTCTGTTGTTTTAACCAAAGCCAGTTGATCCCTTCCCTTCATACTGCCAACACTTCATTTGAAAGCATATATTTGATTTAAAATACAAAATTATGTTAAAAGAAAAAGGTAGTTTGTTTTATTCTCCAAACATTCTTTCTTTCATTTATTGTTTTTTATTTTTTTCAGCCACACTCGGTCGTGCTCAGGGGTTACTTTTGGCTCTGAACCCAGAATTTGCTCCTGACAGGCTCAGGGACCATATAAGTTTCCTTCAATTAAACCCGGATCCATACCTAGTCGGCTGCATGCAAGGCAAATGCTCTATCATTGGAGTACCTCTCCAGCCCCTAATATTCTTTCTTGATGGGTGTGAGTATTGATAGAAATTGATTGGAGTTCAGAGGCCAGGCACAAGAATGATAAAGTCAAAGTGAAGGAGCTGGAATTTAGTTTTAGGGAGCAATCCAGTAAATGATTTTTTATTCTTTCTCACCTTTTTGTGTGTGTAAATTTGACTCAATGATCATGGTATGAAGCAGAGGTGTTGAGAAAAATGTAGATAGCTTTAGTTAAAGAAGGAAGAGGAATTAATGGTCAAAAGAGCACAAAAATTGTAAAAAAAAAAAAAGAACCAATCATACTATGTGATTAAAAACACCACTGGGGAAAGGAGAGATATTACAACAGCTAGAGCATTTGATTTACACGTGGAAGACTGAGTTTTTATCCTTAGAACCAAAGAAGAAAGTTACTTCTGGCTGTCTGATCTTCATGCACTGCACTCAAAACATTTCTTCTAATATTGACAGAAGAAAGGCTAAAAATCACAGATAACCATTATTAGGATGTGCCTTGGGAGATAAAACGATGCATGATACCCCTCTAATAATAATATTACAAACCATTGTCTAAAAGGAAAAAGGTGAAAGAAAGAGAATGAGAGAGAGAGAGAAAGAGTGAGGAAAAATTTCTGTCTTTGAGGCAGGTAAAGAGGCAGGGTGATGGGCCAGGGGTAGGGCAAGGGGGAAACAGGACATTAGTGGCAGGAAATATGCACTGGTGAAGGAATAGGTGTTAGACACTGTATGACTGAAACTATCATGAACATCTTTGTAATTATTTCTCAGTGATTCAATTAAAAATGTAAATGAACTAAAAAACCCCTAGGATTTGGAATTGAAAAAGCTGGTTTTATATCCTGTTTTACCAGGTCTATGTCTCTATATTTTTTATCATTGAATCTACATGACCCACAGTGACCTCAACCCTAAAACCCTATAACAATCTCAATCTCTCTCAAAGTTACCCTATAAAACATACAAATGTTGTTATAATTATGTGGGGGAACATTACCCTTCCCAAGCCTACTCCATCCTCTTTAGCTTCAGAGTGCACCTGCCTCTGAAAATCCTGTATTACTTTAACAGAAAGTTAATTAGGTGCTTCACTCTCCCTCTGGATATCTGCCTGAGTTAGAAGTGCAGCTCAGCACACAAGCTCCATCATCCATATTAAAAGTGGGATTTTCTGACTTGGCCTCTGCAGTCAGTTGTCCAATAGCTTTCAATGTGTGTTTTCAATAAAGCTGCTTACCCAGGAAGCCTTATTAAGTGAGTAAGTCAAGCTGACATGATTCTATGCTGATTAACATGAAACCTAGGTTGTTTTTGCAAAGCAGTGTCATTAATTATTTATAGGAGGTAAATGAGGTTTCAAAGCAAACAAGCTCAAATTATCAGAAAGGAATTAAATAATATATTTACTTTTAAAACTATGCACTAATCCCTGTATTGATTTGAGGATCAAGCACCAAGGATTAAAAAAATTCATCATGCTCTCTCCCATTTCTTACATATACAAATAATGGAAAGTTGAAAATTTCCCATCAAAACTTACCAATTAAGTTTCTTCCAATCAATTATACACCTACAAATTTGAATACAATTTAAAATTTTCTAAAACTGAATGAAAAAGTGTTTATGAAAGTTTATAAAGTTTTTTCCATAGAGTTTTCAAATTTTCAGGAAAATCCTAATTGAACTATCTGTCAAACAATTGAATTAGGCACGTTATTTTCATATCTTCCTAAATAGTCCTTGCTTATTTTTGAAGTAACTAAATTTTATTAAGTGTATTATTTGCTTCAAATTATATAAAAACCATTAACGAAGTACAATTGCAATATTAGAGCAAATTTATTTTTGTAGGTTTGATATAATTTCTAGTTTATAGTTCAAAACATTGCCATTTTCTTGTATAGTGGTCCTGGTTACATATATAATGATATATATGTCATATAACATATAACCCCAAACTGCAAGACACTCATTGGTGTACCTTATTCCTATATTTGATGCTTTTAAACACCACATCACCAATACATTTAATACTGCTAACACAAAGCAAACCAAAGGCTCTTGATTTCAGAAAAACAAAATGCTTTTTGGATAGTAATTAAATATTTCTTGATCATATGGTGTGTTATGCCATGGCTGTTTTTTGGGAGTTGCTTGAAGCCAACAATTGCCAATGAGAATGGGAAACAGCAATTTCTAGATTAAATGTTAGTGCTGTGTTTCTCAAAGGAATCTGAAATGTTCTTTGTAGAATATGTATATATTTTACTTTTTATATAAAACATCTAATCACATTTTCAATTTTTTCTGGTGTATATTTAAATGGTTTACATTTGCTATTGTTTGATTTTTTTCAAAATGTATTCAAATTACTTATGTAGTTTTTACATTATATGATTATTATTATTTTAGCTTTTAGAAGTTCTATTTGAAAAATAATTTGTTCAGGTTAAGTATGTCTATATATCTATTTTAAGCTAAAATATGAACTTTATTTTAAAATCACATTAGATATTCACAAGCACTAACTTTTGTTTTCTAGAATCTGGAGATGGAAAAAATTTATGCGAAACCAAAGGAGGTGTCAGACCTGGTCAATACTCAGTCCTGGATGGACAAAGGTGTGAGCTCACAGAATGAGTTAAAAGAAGAGGAAAGACAACCTACTGCTTATGGGATGATCTGCAACTTAACTGAAGATCATGACAGTATTGAGGAAGAAGAGGAAGAGGATGGTGATAAGCCTAAACGGAGGGGTCCTAAGAAAAAGAAAATGACCAAAGCTCGCCTTGAGAGATTCAGGGCTCGAAGAGTCAAGGCTAATGCAAGAGAGAGGACCAGAATGCATGGCCTAAATGATGCCCTTGACAACCTCAGGAAAGTCATGCCATGTTACTCTAAGACCCAAAAGCTTTCTAAGATAGAAACTCTAAGACTGGCCAGGAACTATATTTGGGCTTTGTCTGAGGTCCTGGAAACTGGCCAGACACCTGAGGGGAAGGGCTTTGTGGAGATGCTCTGTAAAGGGCTCTCGCAGCCCACAAGTAACCTGGTGGCTGGATGCCTCCAGCTAGGCCCTCAGTCTATCCTAGAGAAGCATGAGGAGAAATCATCTATTTGTGACACTGCCATTTCTATTCACAACTTCAACTATCAGTCTCCTGGGCTCCCCAGCCCTCCTTATGGCCATATGGAAACACATCTTATTAATCTCAAGCCCCCAGTATTCAAGAGTTTGGGAGAATCATCATTTGGGAGCCATCCACCTGACTGCAGTACCCCTCCTTACGAGGGCTCACTTACTCCACCTCTAAGTATCAGTGGGAATTTCTCCTTGAAGCAGGATGCCTCTCCTGACCTGGAAAAATCCTACAGCTTCATAGCACATTACCCTTCTTCAAGTATAAGCTCAGGGCATGTGCATTCAACTCCCTTTCAATCTGGTACCTCTCGCTATGATGTTCCCATAGATATGTCCTATGATTCCTATCACCACCATGAAATTGGGGCCCAGATAAATACAATATTTACTGATTAGGACAGTTCAACACAAACAATCAAACATGATGTGGAGACATTCTCCAAAATTGAAGTGAATATGTTGAAGATTCAATGACTCTATAGATACATGTGAAATACAATGGTGATAGACCATTTAGCAGATCTGCTCCTTTCTTTTTTCACCATCTCAATTTGTATTGATTATTTTATTTAGGCTTCTCAAGTTAAATTATTTAATTGTTTTTTTTGGGGGGGGTCACACCCGGCAGCACTCAGGGGTTACTCCTAGCTCTATGCTCAGAAATCTTTCCTCGCAGGCTCGGGGTACCATATGGGATGCCGAGATTCAAACCGCCATCCTACTGCATTCAAGGCAAATGCCTTACATCCATGCTATCTCTCCGGCCTCAAATTGTTTAATTGTTTACAATTATGTGAGGATAGAAAAGAACTTCTGGATTCCATTTTAATGGTTCAAAAATCTTGTTGAATAATCTAGATCAAAAAGTTTCCATTTTGGTCTTTGTGTAATGACTGGTGAGACAGTTACTTTTAATCTGAAGGATTTCTAAAGTCCTTCATAGTTAAAAATGCTGTAAGCTTGGCATTCATTTCTATAAACTCCTTAAATGTAAAACTTGAGCAATAATAGAAAATGATACTATGTATGTAGCATGACAAAAGAGAATTGTCAAAGGAACACTAGGTTTCTGAATGCAAAATTTGTTTTAATTCATTGAAATAACTCCTTTGGATCTATTTAAAAATAGCCCATCAGGTTAAAATAATAACTTGGTTGTTACTATAAATAACCACTCAAAGTTTTAAAGAAATATCTATTTCTTGTGCTAAAATCTGAACAATTTCTTCGGGTTTTTTGGGGGGTTGTTGTTTGCTTTTTTTATTTGGGGAGGGTTTCATTAGTAATTCTCAGTCAACTAGGCTGAGAATTTGACACTTTCTGAGTCCTGCAGTGCTGAGGATACCTGGGGTCTTCCCATTCATCCTAAAAATATCCAGGACATCTCCTAAGCATCTTGGTGCTTAGGAGAACTTCTAGAGCTCTACGAGTGGATGCTCCAGTGACATGTGGTACTGGAAATTAAACTCAGGTGGAGTGTATTTTTTGTATTATTTCCCAACTTAAATATATATTTCCTAATAATTTGAGAAACATAGTGATCTCATAGCAATTTGATTCTTTTTTTTTTTTGGTTTTTTTATTTTTGGGGGCCACACCCGGCGATGCTCAGGGGTTACTCCTGGCTGTCTGCTCAGAAATAGCTCCTGGCAGGCACGGGGGACCATATGGGACACCGGGATTCGAACCAACCACCTTTGGTCCTGGATCGGCTGCTTGCAAGGCAAACGCCGCTGTGCTATCTCTCCGGGCCCAGCAATTTGATTCTTAACAACATTTCAGAAGCACTTTTCTCAGTACTAGAAGTTAAGTAAGCAATAATTAAAAAATCAAACTTCAATGAGATTATATATGTCACCAGTTCATATAAACCATAGCCAGTGTATTGTTGGAATTCTGATAAAGCTGAGGTGCTACAATTATAAACAACCTAGATCATATTCAAGAGCAATAAAATAACTATATGCTATACTAACTAACCAGAATTTAGAGACTCTCTTTAGATCATAACTGCCATAAAAAATCAATAGAGTTTTTTGGCAAAATGCATTTCATTTGATCAAAGCAAACTGGTTAGAGTACTGATTAAAGTAAACTGCTGATCTCTGTCTACACTAATCTCATATTATTTTAGAAACACAGCATCAAAGAATTTATTGGCCAAACTTGAATTTTTCCCTTATGTGTATACTTCTACTGTTCTTTCCACTGATTGTTATTTCTTCTTCACATTTAAGATATATTAGTTATATGCAGAAATGAAATACAAGCTCAGTGAATATTTTTACCAAACATTGTTTATAGGATATTTATTTTTCTTCTTATTACAGGTGACATTCTAATTTATTATTTATTTGCAACTTGTTATTTTCATTTTGTTTTATTTGCAATGCTAACCCTGTTCTATTTTTCACTCTTGTTTTGTAAAACCACTTGTAAGAATACTTGTAGAGATATCTTAAAATCACCATCTACCAAGATGATTCTCCTTCCCACTATGGTCCTAGAGGGAATAGACTAGCTAAACTATTTATGAAGTTTTCCATGTGTTTTCTGAATCTATACTGGCATTTACCTTCATGGAAGACTATAGGGCAAACTATTCTGGTGGTTAGCATTTAAGTTTGTAGATAATGAATGATGTCAAATTTATTTATTAGCTATTATTTATTTAATTTATTTCTACTTTCCTTTTATGTAATTACTAGGGTATTGTACATAAACTTGCAAACTCTAAAGCTTTAGTTGAACAAAATGGTTAATAATTTTATTAGGAATTTCTGGGTTTGGAAGGTAAGTATAGAGGAAGAAGAGCAGGATTACTTGTAATGTTTTTGTAAAAGGCAGCAATAATGTTAATGGCTATGCAAATTATTTTGATAGATTGTTTTCCATTATTTTAAGACACAGATAATTTTTTAAAATTTTATTTTATGCTATTGAAAAGTATGGTATCTCTGAACCAAGCCTTTGTGAAGTTGTATGGAAGTATTTTATAATTGAATGAAAATTTAGAAATTCTGTATGCTTAGAAGTAACCAAATCTTCAAAAAATGGTTGTGTCATTCTTCTGAGAATTTTACCAAAAAAGTAAAAAATAATTTTTCAATATTTTTGTAAGAAAAATTAGCATTTTACTCTCTTTTTTTCTAGGAAAAATAAAACTGTGAGTCTTAACAGATATTGCGTGTCAGTTTTCAAAGTTTTCTTCACTCTTATTTTCATTTACTGTTCAGTAGAGTAGTATCTGGCCAATGAGGATGATGAAGACATTCCATAATTCAGGTGATCTTGAAAGAAGGTTTGATGAATTGAAGCAAATTAAGTATAAGTAATAAGTACTTAGTTTTTTAGAACCCTAGAAATGCCCATCTTTGCCTCTTTCACCATCTGATCTGTAGTTGAGGAGAAAAATGGTCAGAAATCAAGGGTTGGAGAATCTTGGTCATTAAACTATAGAGAGTAGACTATAGGTAGACAAACTACTATTCACGAGGTATGTGGAGAATACCAACTTTTCAAAATATTATGAGATATGTTTTCTTGCAGATTTTTTCTAAAATTTCTTGCTTTTTAACCATTCAGGGCCCTATTTATGTGCATTAAATGATGATAAAGAAATAATTATGATACCATAATCACTTATGAAACAAAGTTGATTATTCAAAGAACAAGCAACTCACTTTTTTCAGTTGTGTGTGTGTGTGTGTGTGTGTGTGTGTGTGTGTGTGTGTATGGTGCGGGTACATACCTGGATGTGCTCAGGGATCACTCCTGGCAAGGGACCATATGTGGCACTAAAGATCAAAGCAAGGTGTCCTGCATACAAGGCAAGTGCTCTACCCATTGTACTATTGCTCTGACCCTGACAGAAAATTTTAAGAAATAAAAAAATATATAAAATAAAAAGTGCCATTCTCCTACTAATATCCATGTTCTCTGTATATATGTATATTTGGGCCATAACCAGAAGTTCTAAGGGTTTATTCCTGGCTCTGCACTCAGAAATTTCTCCTGGCAAGCTCAGGGGACCATATGGGATACAGGGAATCAATCCTAGGTTCCTCCTGGGTCTGCCGCTTACAAGGCAAATACCCTACCACTGTGCTATTATCTCTTCGGCCCCTTCTCTGTCAATATTTAAATAGAAAACACTTCTATAGATTTATTTTCTAAGTTATTTACATACATTAATTAATTCAATACTAAAATTATTACTGTAAGAGATATTCCATTATTCTCATTAAAATATTTATCTTTTGGTATCCAGTTTTTACTTATGGTTTTCTGTGATATCTATGGTCAATCTGGTCTACATGCCAGCTCTGTAATAAAATCTGAAGAAACTTTCTAGCAATGCAAATTCAACTTGCATTATACATTACCTCTCAATATCATATGCCTACATCACAGAACAATGCTTAGTTTTTCTTAAAATTACCCATCTGTCCAAGGAGCTAAATCTATTTTTCTGTGTTATACAGTTTCAAAGTTGTAGAAAAAATTAACAGGAGATTATTAATGTGAAAATAATAAAATAAAGTAACAGGCCATTCTATACATAAAATTACATTTTAATCTATGTGTTATAAAAGTATAGCTTGATATAAATTAGAAACATTGCCTCTTTGATAAATAAAAACATCTTGGTTTAATAGGAATTAATAATCTTATGGATTCTAAATTCTCTAAAATTAAAAGTGGAAATAATAGTTTTAGAGTAGGTTTCTTATGATGAATTGTTGAGATGTTATATGTGTAACAGTAACAGTTGTTTTGTATATGGTTATTATTACCTTGCAGATTATTTTTCATTTTTAATTGTCATGCTTACATTTCTCTTTGCCCCAGTATATAACTGATAATATTGATAGTATCTGAAAAAGGCTTGAAGAATCTCTAAAAATTATTTTTTAAATACTATTTTATTTAAACACTTTGATTACAAAAATGATTGTGGTTGAGTTTCTGTCATGAAAAGAACACCTCTCATCACAAGTGCAACATTCCCATCACCAATGTCCCAAATCTCCCTACTCCCCACCCCACCCCTGGCTGTATTCTAGACAGGCTTTCTATTTTCTTCATACATTCTCATTGTTAGGACAGTTCTTAATATAGTTATTTTTCCCCTGTCATCCCATATGGTCCCCCCAAGCCAGGAGCGTTTTCTCAGCGCATAACCAGGAGTAGCCCCTGAGCAACAGCAGGTGTGGCCCCAAAACAAAAACAAAAATATAAAAAGAATACAGAAATAAATATATATCCATGTTTTAAGGATTTATAGTCTGGCAGAGTATACATTAATAAGGTCTTTTCTAAGTTTTTCAGTATTGCCAGCAATGTGAGGCAGAATGTTTAAATATTATAGATACTATTTGTTAGTAAAATATTTATATTTGAAATTAGAAACTGAAATTTTGGTATTTACTGAATTCCAGAAAAGCAAGTATAGTTAAAAAAAACCTGCAAGTAAAATGTAAGTCAGAAACTATAAAATTATAATGTTTGATTTAAAAATTATTATTTTATTTTACAGTTAACCAAAAAAAATTATGGTGCCAAACTGAGGGTACACAGGAAATTTGGGATCATATAACCCAGCGATTTATTCAGGATCTTGTATATGCCAGACATGTGGTCTTATATTAATTCCTGCTCTGTGTCCTTAAATTATATTTCTTTGAAAATGTTAAAGGTTCTCATAATAATTTTTGGTAAATTTCTAGTTGAATAGCTGGCTGAATTCATTAACTTGGGGGTGGAGGAATAGTACAGTGGGTAGATTCCTTGCCTTGCACAGCTGACCCATCTTAGATCCCTGGTGTTTCACATGGTCACTTGGCAGTGATATCTAAAAACAGAGGTAGGAGTAGACCATAAACACCACTGAGTGTGTTTTTCCTGCAAAATTAATTAACCCATTAGACCTAAATTATCTTACTATAATTACTAAAATTAATTAAAATGAATATTATCTAATGCAAAGAAAATTGTGGCCAACTCTAAGTGTGGACGGTTGAACAGTAATTAGGGTTAAGTGATCATAAACTTAAAGAAATTTCATCCTAATGCTTTAGTACACAATGATATTTTTTATTTTTTATAAAAGGTAAACCAATTAGCTTATTAATTGTGAACTGAAGAAAAATTAAAAATTGATAAAAACTCAAAAACTTGGAAGAGGATAGTTTTGTGTATCCATGCCAGGTCAAGGTTGTCAAACTAAGTTCCCAATATTTTAAGGTTGGTTCTCAAAATAAGCCATTGAAGTAGATTTTGATATCATAGGAATATAGAAATGCAAAAATGAAATCAAAGCATGTAACTCATTAAAACCTTCCAAACTTATATTTTCTCATATTAAACAAACATGCAATGTGTATGTATGTGTATGTATATAAACAACTGTAAAAGCACACTCATTTGAAAACAAATATGTTGGTGCATGTTGAAAACACACATGTATTTGAATGTACTCCAATATCAAGTGACAATCTAAAGTGAAATAAAAATACTTGTGGGATGGGAAATTTAATTCTTAGCAAATATATAGCATGAGTTCTTTTATTCATTCACTATAATTGAACTTATTCAATTATAATTGAACTAGAAAGATTGAATAAGGAGAAAGGAGGTGAGAAATTGAGGGTGATGTGTATTCTTTTTTTTTATTGAACTATAACTGGTACCCTAAGTAATGTTCCTCCTTCTTTAAATTTAACTCTCTTTTCTTCTGAAAACTGACCTCAGTTGAAGCAGATTCAGGTAGGCATGCGTCTGGCACTCCAAGAGCTCATGGAGCCAGCCAGAAGCTTCCTTCCTGCCAATCCCCTGAACATAGTGATGGGAATGGTGCAATTACTTAATTCCGGTCCAGGAAGATCTGGGACACAGAGACAGATGGAGGACCAGTTGGGATTACAAAGGAAACAAGTTTTGGAGAAGTTTGGATAATGAAACTTGAAATTCTGAAGTCTACCTTTATCTTAAGCAGCTACTGGCAGATTATTTTCTCACCCAAACAGATGCTTTAGGGAAAAAAACCTGGTCTTTTCACCCTGCTGGAGGGGGAGAAGGAGAGAGAGATAGAGACAGAGAGATAGAGAGACAGAGACACAGAGAGACAAAGACAGAGACACAGAGACAGAAAAGAGTATTGACCCAGAGATCTACATTTACAGAAGAGACAGAGAGATAGAGAGTGAGTGAGAGAGAGAGAGAGAGAGAGAGAGAGAGAGAGAGAGAGAGAGAGAGAGAGAGAGAGAGAGAGAGAGAATTGACCCAGATTTCTACATTTACTCAGATATACAGTTACAGAAGGGGTACTGAGAGAAATAATCAAGGGGGGTAGCAATTTCTAATAATGCCATAGAGTGGCATAAAATGAGCAACATTTTAAAATAACACATAAAGGAACATAATATGCTAGCCTTTCTTCACTCCTGTAGTCTCGTCTTCACTGTCACTTTCCTGACTCAGACCTTCAGTATTTATACTTGTGGATTTGTGCAATAGAGCTCTTTCAAAGTCCAACCATTTTGCATCTGATATATTTATTTTTATAAGATTATCCTATAAAGGATTTATTATCTTAAATGCACAACTATGTCATTTTCTTAAGCCCAAACCTACCTTCATTGGTACTTTATTTTCTTTTTTTTTTTTTTTTTTTTTTTTGGTTTTTGGGCCACACCCGTTTGACGCTCAGGGGTTACTCCTGGCTATGTGCTCAGAAATTGCCCCTGGCTTGGGTGGACCATATGGGACGCCGGGGGATCGAACCGAGGTCCTTCCTTGGCTAGCGCTTGCAAGGCAGACACCTTACCTCCAGCGCCACCTACCCGGCCCCGGTACTTTATTTTCTAATTTAGAAAAAAATATATACGTTTTTCACTCTAATCTTTAAGCACTGTGGACCACACTTGGCAATGATCTGCATTTCTAGATGTACACATACACAAACAAATCTTCTCCCCATTTTTATCAAAAGTCATATCCCCTCACTATTATTCTCCCTAAATCTCATCCCTAGAAATAAACTTGAATTGCTTATTTGGATCACTATTCCTCTATCATTGTGAAGTGAAATTGCTGTATTATCTTTACTCTATAGTGCCTTTCCCTGGAGTGCTATTGCTTCTATTTTTATTTATTAAAATTGTATTTATATTTCAAACTTCACTGAAATGGCACCATGATAAGTCTTTTACCAAATATGATAAACATGTCTGGCATTTTTAAAGTTATGCATTTATTCCCATCTATTTCTTTAATTATATTTTGCTTCTTTTATATTAATTTAATATTTCACTTCTTATTTTAGAGTTTAGGTAATCTTTATAATTGGTCTTAGAGGTAAAATTTCTCTTTCCATATATATTGCTTCCACTAGTTTATAAACTACTTGAGAAGTTATTTTATCAATTTAAATATGTTCTAAGAATAGTGTTAACTTTCCATTCCTATAAACTCATATAAGTTCGGGAAAAGTGTTTTATTTCCTATATAATTATAAAGAGGTTCAAATAATTTGTGTTTGCATAGCTTAGGTAGAGACTCACAGATTATTTTGGATGACAGACATAAAAAAGAAAAAAAGATGATCTATGAGGAGGCAATTGATATTAGGGACTAAACTCCTCAGAAGACATTACTGGTTGCACTCATGAGTGTGTGACTCAGCTGGAGACTGAATACAGAGGGTCCTAAAGCTGAAGCATCAGGTACTAGGGGGAGGGATGGGGACAACTGACACTGTACTTGCTGTGACATAGTGCAACAAAATTTCAAGAATAAGTATAAAAGAAAAATTAGTACTGAGAAGGAGCACCACTGAACCATGTTGCCCCGTCTTCAAGCAGCAGCTTCAGAAAAGAGATGGCAGTTGCAAGCAGTTCTCAGAAGTCTGGATTCCCAAAGAGTGGATAAAAGGCAAAGCAAAAGGGAGGGAGAGATGCATGGGCATTGCCCAAAAAATTGCCCAAAATGAGAGATTCCACTAGATAGAAATACGGAAATGGAGTAAGAACAGAGATGTGTTGGGTTGTAAGAAAAAGGTATTCTGCCTGTTCACTAATAAGAGCAAGAAGTAGAGAGAGAAATTAGGTACCAAGGCCTCTCTTGTTTTTTATTTATTTATGTATTTAGTTTTGCCCTTAGATTTCTGCATAAAACCAGGAAGACCACTTGGGTTAAAGAAATAATACAGGTAGAGTGTGTGCCTTGCACCCTGGTAACCTAGCTTTGTTCCCTGGCACCTGATATGATACCCTGGGATCTCCAGGAGTGATCTCTTAGTGCAGAGGTAGAAGTAAGTCCTGACCATTTCTTGGTGTCGCCTGAAAATCAAATTTCAAAATAAAACAAATAAAAATCACTGGAATATTCAGAATAGCCAACACTAAGGAAATGCTAACCAGATGACAAGTGATATTCTTAATTTTTGACACAATAGTATAACTTTTATAGTTACATTGAGAAATTAATGCTAGTATTTTATTTTATATATAAAATGTAATATAATTGTGTTAATAGTTATATTGCAAGTGGCAAACATGAGACTTAATCAGGCAATTTTGCATACATCTTTGCTCAGTCTATCAGTACTGTCTGATAGAATTATCTACAATGTCAGAAATGTTCTATTATAGTGAACACTAGCTAATACAAGACAAAGAACTGAATTTAAAATTTTATTAGTTTTATTCAGTTACATGTTATACAGTGGATAGTACAAGCAGTCTACTAACTAGAAAAAAGTCATCTTGATGGATTTCACTTATTTACTCATTTCATTCAAAGATTAGGTTTATACTTCACTGAAAACTATGGAAAATGATCCCCACTTTTTCCTTCAGAGTCTGCCTCTAAGATGCCATTAATGAGGTATGATTATATTCTATGGAGTCTAGATAGAACTCAGAATCTATTATAACATAGACAGTCATTGTCAATAACCTAGGTCCAACATTTGAGAGGAGTGTTATTTATATTTTTGTTTTGTTGCTTTGGGACTGTATCTGATAGTGCACAGGGCTTACACTTGGTTCTACACTGGAAGGCTAGTGAGACCACATGGGATCCTGGAGATTGAACATGAACTGGCTGCATGCAAGGCAAGTATCCTACATCTTATACTATTTCTCTGGCCCCTTTGAACTCTAGACCAGTGGCACTCAATCTTTTCATATCAATAAACCAACGAAGATGAGTGAATCATTAGTTAAAAAGCACTGTTGTAGATGATATCTAAGTAGAATACTATTCTTAGCAAATGAGAAAAAGGTCAGCTTTTGCCTTTTATTAGCAATACTTTTGTGATTTTATTTAAATAAGCCATTGAACTCATACTGTTGTCCCTTACCTACTTAATATCTTTTTTCCTTAAGTCTAAATCTGGAGGCCCACTTTATGCAATATAGATATGGATTTTTTTTGTTGGGTTGTCTTTTTTTGGAGGGGGGTTGTCTTATTTTATATATATATTGGGGCCACACCCATTGCTGTTGAGACACGAGTCCTGATCTATGTCAGAAAGGATTCTTGAAAGTGGATCATTTAGTGCTGGAGATTGGACAGGAGCCAGCTACCTGCAAAGCAAGTGCCTTGACCCCTGTACTACTTTACTAGCCTTTCTATAAAAGTTTTATTAATCTTGTTTTTTTGGTTTTTGGGTCTCATCTGGTAGCACTCATGGGTTACTCCTGGCTCTACACTCATAAATTGCTCCTGGCAGGCTCAGGAGACCATATGGGGTGTCGAGATTCCAACCACTGTCCTTCTGCATGCAAGGCAAATGCTGTACCTCCATGCTATCTTCCGGCCCCCATATTATTAATCTTAACAGTTATGCCTTCCTCAAGACTCAGAGCTAAATCATTTTAGCTTCAAAAGTCTTTTTATACAAACAAATAAGTTTAAGTAAAACTTAGGGCCTCATACAAAAACACATACTCTGTCTCTTAAATACTTCCCTGAGCACAAGTTTGAGCCTTTTGATTACCTGATCCATATATCTTTTGCTGCAATATGTTTCTTCCATTATTAACATAGTTAAATAAAGAGACAAATTTTTAAAAATTATCTTCTAAATATAATGCTGAAACAAACATTTACCCAAACCAGTGGCGCATTTCTGCACAAGGAAAAAAATCAAAGAGAACAGAGAACAGACATCTTGCTACTTGCAAACATAAGTAAAATAACAGCTACACAGATAATTTTCAAACTAAAGTTTTAATTTTAAGCATGGTAGTTACCTGAATACATTTATCTTGACATCAATCCAAGCTTCTGGACATTCTAAATCCTTATTTGATGTATATTTTACCAGCTGATTTCTAGCATACTTGGCACAATGTCCATCCCAACTCTTATGCTCTTTTGCCTGCCAAAATCCTACTTAGACTTTAACATGTAGCTCAGATATTGGTTCTTCTACTATAAACATCTCCTCAGCTAAGTTTATCCTGTTCAGTAAATTAATAGCTCTTTTGCTTACACTCACAAAGAATTTTGTTTCCATTTCTACTAGAATCCTGGTTATAATCTGCTAAAATACTATATTTCTAATTTCTTTTACCCTGAGGTTTGTTAGTTAATGAATAGTAGGAAAAGGAATTGCAGATCTCTGTCTTTATTACTTTACAAGGGCTTGATATATGGCAAGAGTTTAATAAATATTAATAGAATTCACCCAAGAATAAATGGCTGAGCTACAGACAAGATCAGATTCAAGTGGCAAGGCAAATCAGTGTTATTAACAGACCTAGTCCAAGGTCAGGAACAAGGAATACTGTTTCCTCCCAAGCTGACCTTCTCTGTTCTGAAATACACAATTAAACCAGCCTCTTTCCTCATTGCCTGATAGTTCCATAAATTTTGAGTCATTTTAATTTTATTATCACATTTGCTTTTCCCTCTCAGTTCTACAGAGTTCTGAAACACTTGGCTTCTCCCTCCCTGTCCCAATTGTTCTTTTTTCTATAGCATTGGAATCTCATTATAATGCCTGTCTTATTCCCTCCTGACCTCTCAATTGCTTATTGTGAGAAGTCATGAGGGCCCCTGTGGCAGCTGGGCCCTAGCAGAACAGACCTAGTGTCCCCAGGGCATCCCTAGCAGGTGTTTGAATACTCAACAGCTGGTCTTGATATCAGGGTCACCCCATGTCCCCTTCTACATGTATCTATTCTTGACTGCTTGTATGATTAACTTAAACCAGATATTCTATAATCTTTGAAAAATATTACTGAATTACTGAATTTAAAACTAACCCTTTATGGTTACCTTTTAATGTGAAACTCTCCCTATCATATAACCTGAGACCTTCAAATTGTGATCCACTGACTCAAAGCTACTCTTAGTACTACCTCATCATCATAACCTCCTAATTTCAGGATCTCCATTCTAAAGCAATCAGGCAGGTAAGAAAAGGCTGCTTCTCATGGCAATGAATTCTTGGGATGCAATAAAAGTCCTTGGGATATAATAAAGCCAAGAAATGGGATGTGAAGGAGGTGCCCTTTCCCTAGGCTTGATTTTCTAACAGCTCTAGCTTCCTACCAGGACCTATTTTGTGGATACAGTAAAGGTCTGATAAGACCATTACCTGGTGCCACTACAGGAACTGGGAAGGATGGCTACCCCTCCAAGAGGAACTACAGTAAGAATAAAGGCCAGGAAAAGAATGTAAAAAACTTATCATCAATTTTCAGCTCTACCCCCTTTGCAACTACCCTAACAATGAATGGACTTTTACTTACATAGAAAGCCCCAAATGAGGAAGGTTGAGAGAAATTCTATATAAACTAACTAGAAAGCTGGGGATTTGGGCAGGAGGAAATATATGAAAGCTTAAAACTGCTCTCCTGACAATGCTTCCCCTTCAGCTGGCCTTCAGCTTTGAAATATGGTCATTTTTCCAGACACTGTCTGTACACATCTGTTATGGTTTATAACAATTTTAAGTTAAAATAGTATTTTCTTGGGCACCAATTTTATATACTTCTTTAAAAAATTGTTTTTAAGACATATAATATTCCCATCATCAATTCCACAGTCTCTTGTTCCTGTTCCTCCACTTATTCTAGTTTCTTTGCAAACCTTCAACCTGACTCTTTGACAGTTAAATTTTAAGTTGTTCTCATTGTTGTTTGGGTTCCATGCTTACTATAGTGTTCAATATAGTGGTTTAAATAAATAGATAGATAGATAGATAGATAGATAGATAGATAGATAGATAGATAGATAGAGAGAGAGAGATGTTGCATCTATTCCCTAGATGAGATAAGTCCAATGCTCCTTGCCTCTGCACATTTTTGACCCCCTTATTCTTGACTTTTCCTTCTGTTTATCATTCATTGGCATTTATTTTTGTAATTGAGAGTCAGAATATCAATTTTGTAAACAAGTAACAATTTATCAACTGAATAACTGCTATTTTAGAAGCAATTCTGTATGCAGTCTTGTTGAACAAAAACTCACATAATTTATCTGCATTGTTTTGTTTTGTTTTCATAAGCTTTACCGGTCTTTTCTTAGGGCTTACTCCTAATTTTTCACTCAGGATTCCTTCCTAGAGAGATCAGGACACCAAATGGGTACTGGGAATCAAATCTGAATCTAGTAAGGCTAGTACCTTAGCCACTGTGCTATCTTCCCAGCCTTTTTACCTTTAATTTTTATCTTTTTTTAAACAGTGCACATTTGAGCTGTCTCAAAATAAGTCATATATATGTATACTAGTAATTATTCTGACATATATTTCTAATTAAAAAACTCAATTATCAAAAGTTAATATTAGTAGTTGTTTTTTTAATATTAGTAGTTGTATGCATATCACCTTTAAATGTTATATATCAATAAGGTAGTGGAGGAAAGCATGAATCTGTTTTTCCATGCCAAAGAAGATCAATTGAAAAGCAATTGCACATCATTTTTAGCTTAAATAAAATGGTATTAGATTAATTTGAACCCAGTCTCTAAAATTCTGCCAAAATTATCAATATTTTTCTTTATTGGGGGGGGGGCGACTCGGATGGGCCACACCCAGTGCTGCCCAGGGTTTATCCATGCTTCAGTTCTCAAGGATCACCACAGTAGTGCCTACAAGACCACATTTGATGCTGGGAATCTAGAATTTTTTATCTCTTCTATTTAATTATTTTCATATAAAAGCCAATGAATTCTGTGCATTGGTTTGCAGCCTTTACTTGTGTACTTTACTGCACAAGTTCCAGCCCCTTTTCATGAAAACATGTTTTGGGGGAGGTATTGGGGCAGAGGGCTTACTCCTGATTCTGAAATTAGGAATTCTAGCAGGCTTGGCGGATCATTAGGGTGCCTGAGATAGAAAGGCCAGCTGAGTATGAGACAAGCTCAAAGGGGATAAAGTGATATGCATTGTACCACTTCATTAAAAGTAGTGCAAACTACAGTGTCAAAAATAAAATGAGAGAGAAAAAGAGAGAGTGAGAGGGAGAAACAGAGAGACAGAGAGATCCAGAGAGAGAACTAAAATGCCTGCCCCAGCGGCAGATGGGTGGAGTAGGTGGGAGGGAAACTGGTAACTGGAGAGACATTGGTGGTAGGAAATGTATTCTGGTGGAAGGTGGTGTGTACATTCTGCGAAGGAAACAAATTTGAAATCACATTGCTTAAATAAAGTAATTATATAAAAAATAAATAGTTGAGTCATATGAAAGCTCAATTTCTAGTTTTTTGAGAAAAGTTCATATTATTTTCCATAAAGGCTAGATCAGCTGACATTTCTACTAAAAGTAAATGAGAGTATTCTCATTTCTTCTTACACCAACACCAGTACTGGTTGTTTTTATTCTCCCTAAATTGTGCTAGTCTCTGTGGTGTGTGTGGTGATATCACATTGTTTTGATTTGCTTCTCCCTGATGATTAATGATATGAAGCATTTTTATGTAGTTTTATTTTGTTTTTGTTTTGGGGCCACACCCGGTGACTCTCAGGGGTTACTCCTGGCTATGCACTCAGAAATCGCTCCTGGTTTGGAGGACCATATGGGATGTTGAGAGATGGATTCACAGTCTATCCTAGCTAGCACGTTCAAGGCAGACACCCTACCGCTTGAGCCACTGCTCCGGCCCCATTTTAATATGCTTTTCATCCATATGTGTTTATCCTTTCAGGAATTTTCTGTTTATCTCTTCTCCCCATTTTTTATGGAGTTTTTATTTTCATGTTAAGCTCTATCATTACCATATTTATCTTAGATACTAACCCCTTATCAGATGAGGAAGTTTGTATTTTAATGGACAATAGTCAAACTATAATTGGGTCACTACTTGATAGTAGATATCTAATAAATATTTCTTTAATAAGTAAAAATTTCAAGTCATACATTTTATTTGTATAGAAAATTGTAAGTCAAAAGAAGGGAAAATGGAGTTAATTATGGCAGAACTGCTAAGTAGTTTGTCAAAGCAACAATAAAATAGACAAAGTGAAACAGGTAAGAAAGAATTTATTCAAGGTTATTGTAATACAGGAGAGAGGCCGGAGGTCAGTTTGACCTCAAATCTGCTAAAATAGAAGATGAGAGTTTTAAAACATTGGAGTGATCTCATGGAAAAGTACTGTTGAATATAAGGAAAAAACAGCAACCATCTTTTTGCTACTTTTATCTGAAGTAAAAATGGCATCTTATATCTCTATGAAAATAGGTTATTTTGCTACTTCTAACAAGCAAATTTTTCTCTGAACATTGACTCTTTCTTGTTGACATAAACTAGAAAACCAGGGTGCTATCTTCCTTGAACTCAAAGAAATGATTCCCAATTTCTTCAGAAAGTAAGTCCTGGATTATAAAGCTGGCCTTTAAAAACATTTATTTTTTAAATGTTAGGGAGATAATTTCTAATTGAGAACTTATTTAAAGATAATATTCTAAGAAAGAGAGACCTGGACAGAAAGTAAGAAGAAAACTGTCTGAACTTTGGTGAAGCTGAGAACATTCTTACCACCTTAAACTAAGTCTCAGATGATACATCCAGGGCTTCATGAAATTTGCACTATAAGGAGAGTCAAGCCTGATGACTTATAGATACAACTTCACTTTCAGTTTTGTAGCTATGAACATCAATTCATCTTTCTAATAATTCTTCAGGGAAGTTGACAATAGTTACAGTTCTTTCACAGGTCTATGGCAGTGAACTTCTAGTCATATTGATTGAGAATGCTTTGTGCCCTGTACTAGCAATAGTGGGATGAAACTAGTTTATTTTCTTAGGATTTGGGACTCGATCTTAGACCCTTCAAGCCTGAGTGCTTCTATCTGAGGTCTGCCTGTGCTGCGCTATGTATAAATCAGATAAATCACGCTGAGACCTCCTGTTACAATCTTATAGCTTGATATACAAGAAAATATTGTTCCTAAAAAGAGAAAAAAAAAGAAAATATTGTTCTTTAACAAGGAAGAAATATGTCAACCCCATGCATATAATATAGCTAAATTCTGTATCCAGTAAATGTACAATAGAGTCACTGAAAAATCAAGCTTTTTCCATCAGGAGCAATACTGAATATACTTTTTAGGAAGCCACCTTTGCTCTATGACTTCATTTTATATTACACAACATTCTTTGAATATTACTTTGACAGTGTTAAATGGTTTCTGTTGCTAGTTAACCAAAGTCATAGACATAAATGTAAGGTGAGCTGGCAATACATAAATAAAATTGCCTTCCTAGTTCACTGATCTCTGTCCGCTTATCTTCTGTGGTTTCCACATTCATATTTCACAGATGAGGCTGAAGATTTGAAAATTTGGAGGTCCTGATGGAAGAACTGCAGCAATCTGGGCAGAGTGACCCTGAGCTTGATCCAGGCAGGCTCTCAGTTTAATCCTGACTCATATTTTCTGGCTCCATATAAGGAGGTAAGTCAGTGAGGATTGCTGATGACCGTGCAGAGGTGGTAATAGGATTTTGATCCTCCCCCTCTGTCAGCTGGTGTTTGTTTTCAGGCAAAAGAAAGATGAGGATATGGTTTCTTTGTCTTCCCTTACCTACCTTGGAGGGATATTTTCTTCATAGAAAACTTTCTATGTTTCCATAGGAAATAGTACCTACATCTGTGGATTGGTTCAGAAAAAAATACATATATATTCTATCAGAGCCGGAGAGATAATAGCTTGGCGGTAGGGCATATTTGTCTTGCATGAAGCCAACACAGGACAGATGGTGGTTCGAATCCCGGCATCCTAAATGGATCCCTGAGCCTGCCAGGAGCGATTTCTTAGCTCAAAGCCAAGAGTAAGCCCTGAGCGCTGCCGGGTGTGACCCCAAAATAAAAATATATCTATTCTTCCCAGCTCCAGTGGAAACTTGTCCTATGGCATCTTTTAACCTGAAACTCCATTAAGATCCTGTTGTTCTATTTGGCCCTAAAGGCTACAGTAAAAGAATAAATTTAACTTTCCAAAAGCACTGATAAATGTTAATGAAGTGTTTTTCCCCTTAATTTGGGGGTTATTTCTATTGATTATCAGGGGTTACTTTTGTCTCTGCTCTCAGGGATAACTCTTGATAGGGTTTGGGGACATAAAGGATCAGCCAAGTTCAAGGCAAGCATTCTATGCACTATATTGCCACTCGGCACCTGATGAAGAAGATTTGAATTTTATTTTATATTTTGGATTGGTGATCACACCCAAAGATACTCAGGAGTAACTTCTGGCTCTGCAGTCAGGAATTACTCCTGATAGAGCTCAGGTGTTCATACAAGATGCCAAGATTTGAATAGGTGTGCCACATGCAAGGCAAGCACGATGCCCATCATACTATCTCTCCATCCCTGATGATTTTTAAAGTAAAGGTTATTAGATATAAATTAGAGAGCTCAAAAAAAGAAATTTATGACAGTCAACCTGTTTTTTTCACTTTTTATTTTTGGAGAGGAGCACAATTTGGAAGTGCTCAAGACATACTCCTGGCTCTGCATTCAGAAAATACTCCTTGCAAAGTTCAAAGGACTTATGGGGGCTGGGACTTGAAATCCGGGCAGCCTCAGAAATGAAAAAGCCTTACTTGCTGAACTATTGCTCCTGCCTCATGACTTCTGTTTTATTATTTTCCCTTCCCTATCTTAATATCGTCTATTTTGTGTCAAACTGTTCAGCAACACGTTAAATAATAAAAAGTAGGGTGCACTTTTAGATTGGTTTTATGAAAATTCAGTGGTGTTCAAGCGTTATTAACAATCATCAGAATTTCGTGGCATGTGCTTGTGTTTGAAGGAAGAGTAGGAGAGCTTGTATAAATAAGATTTTAAGGACCATATCAGCTTATTTTTATTTAGCAGAAATGGACACTGCTAGAGTATGACTTTTTTGGTAAGTATTCCAGTGATAGTGTAACCAGGTGTGGGATAGAGGCATGGAAGAGGCAGGATCGTAAAGATGATTTTGTCATTTAAAAATTTTATTCATATGGGTTATAACCAATAAAATAGCAAAAATAGTTGAGAGTAGGATATAGTATATATAAGTATTACATATATATTATATAAGTATATATAAGTATTATATATATATATATATATATATATATATATATATATATATGCAGGATATAACAATCCTGCTTAGAGATCCAAGTAGAAAACTGGAAGAATTCATATAGTAAACAGAAGACATGGAATGCAGGAGGGCAGTCAGTGTGAAAAAACTGTAAAAAATTGATTTGTATTAACAAACAGTGGAGACTACAATATGATAAGTCAGACCAGTGACGAACATAATCAGAGATGTGTCACTAGTAGCTGAAGGCCAGAGAGAGAGAAGTAACAGATGACACAGCAAGTAACCTGAACAGTGAAGCATGGCCAGACAGAGTGGCAAGAACAAGCTAATGTCAAGCAATTGATTCTTAAGAGCATGGTCTGTAGGTTGCAAATATATCAAAGGTCTGAATTTATCACATAATCATCTATAGCTGTAAAGGAAGCTGTGCAGTTAAATGCTTAGTTTTAATTTATGTTCTCTAGGTAATGCAAAAGGACAGAAAAATAAATATTGGTGACGTTCAATAATCATTCACACAAGCAGGTTAGTTTCCAAAGTTTATTATGAATAATATCTTATTCTCAACATGAGAAAAATAATATGGTCAGTCTTATTTCCTTTTTCACATGAATACACTAGGAGCTAGGAGGTACAACTTGCAAGTGACAGTTTCTGACTTGGCACACTTATACTTTGACTGTAAACTTCCTGTTCTTAAAAATCAAGGGAATGATTTGATTAAGACATACTCTATTAAGACAATAAAAAGGGGCTGAAGAGATAGCATGGAGGTTGTTGCATGCCTTACATGCAAAAGGACAGTGGTTCAAATTCTGGCAACCCAAATGGCCCCTCGAGCCTGCCCGGAGCAATTTCTGAGAGTAGAGCCAGGAGTAATCCTTGAGTGCTGCTGAGTGTGACCCAAAAAGCAAAACACACACACACACACACACACACACACGACAATATAAAATCAAACTTTCAACACTTACCTGATTATATCTCATGCTAGAATAACTAGTTCCATATTCCTATGACTACTAAGAGTCCCCTTTCTCTATATCACTCCATATTCTCATCTCTTTTTGATTGGAAAGAAGTTTATAAGTCTTTCCCCATGCCCCCCAGGGACTATCTCTGAGCATAGAGCCAGGAGCACCCTCTGAGCGCTGCCTGGAGTTACCCAAAAGAAGCAAAAACAAATCAAATAAAAAAAAAAACAAAAACAAAACAAAACAAAAAATCAAAACAAAACAAAACAAAAACAAATGGACAAGATCAAAAAGAAAAGAAGATAAAGAAAAAAAAACTAAAAGGGAGGAAGTGAAACAGGACATTATTTTATTTTTGGGGAGAAACAGGGTAAGAGGTAGTGTTATATAGGTCTATACTTATGATGAAAGTATAGGCTTCCCCATTGTCTTTTGAGATTTCCTTGTGAGGTATGAGGTCCAGGCAGGGAGGTCTTGGGTAGGGTTCTTGCCGTGGGGGTCCTTTGGAGCTACTTCCAGTATCAAGCCACAGTCCCCATTAGGGAGAGGTGATTAGGAGGGCCACACTGCATGAGTCAGTCGGGGTGTTGGTTGTATTTTCTTGCCGGGAACGAGGTGAGAGCTTGAGTGGGTGTCTCTTCACTTGGGTAGTGGGTACTGGTTCGTTGGGGTAGGAGATCGGTCTTGATGCCTAATAGATTAAGAACTGAGGGTGAAGAGTTACAATGTGGTGGAAATTTTGGGCGTGGGATTGAGGGGTGAAGGGATAGTCGGATTTCTGGAGGAGGAGGAGGAGGGAATAATATATAGGAGGGGTTATATGGGGTATATGTATGGGTTGTTTGTGGTTTAGGTTTGTTCCTTAAGGAGGATTCCTATCTCTGAGTGCTCTTGCCCACATATAAACATATAGAAGTTAGCTTAGGTGTATATTAATGTAGAGAGGTGTGGAGGGCAAGAGGTGCGCTGAGTACAGAAACATAGGTAAATATAGTACTTGTAAGGAAAGGAAACTAAAAGATCAACTTTTGGATATGTATAGGTTTCGTGTCTCGAGTACTGACCGCTGTGTTAGTGAGGTCTATCTATATAGGTGTTTAACTTTTGCAGTATTGTCCACAGCACCCTATAAGTCAGCTTTCCTTTCCTATAGAGGAGGTAACCATGTGGTTTTTATTTGACATAGATTGAATTGATGATAGTAAGGAGGAGAAGGTGGAAGAAGAGGGAGACAGGAAGTGGGAGAAGGAAAAACAAAACAAAATAAACCAACAATCAAACAACAACAACAACAACAACAAAAATACCAAATAATGAGAACAGAGGGTACAAGAGCAAGGGCCTGTTAGTTTGCTTGAACATGTTCAATGCTTAGGCCCTGTAGTAAAAATCTGTAGGTCACGGTTATTACTTCAGTGATCTGGCTGGTCATGTGCTTCAGGTCCTAAAAGAAGGCATAATCTAGAGATAAAGGGCATATTAAAGAGTTTTATCTGGCCATTTTCATGATTCAAGCTGAGTAGGGTGCCTCGTGTGACTGAGCACTGAGGTACCACCATAGAATGTTCACCCTTTGTCTCCAGGAACCCCTGTGGACAGAAAAACTGAGAGGTTATTTTAAATGTGGCAAGGTTAAGGCATTCAAATATAATGTTTTGAAGTGTTTCCTTTGGACTCAGTAATTTATCGTCATAATCTTTACCTGTAATCCTGTATAAGATCCCTAGTAAATTATTATGGGCCTTTGTAGTAAAAGCGATAATTACATACTTGTTCTCTCTATGCTGCTGTTTCTGCTGTTGCTGGTTTCTTTATGATATAATGTGTAGTCGGGCTTTGTGTTGTTTCTCTTCCCTTTGTTTTGGGCTCTACTCCCTAGTTTATGGTGATTATTACAGTGTTTGAGGTTTCTATCCTGTTTCACCTGTTATTTAATTGCGGGGTATTGGTTGTATATCTGGTGCATATTCCAGGTACTTCAAAATAGTGGTATCATTCTGTGTTTATCTTTCGTCTTCTGGCTTGCTTCATTTAACATAATATGTTCTAGGTCCATCCACATTGCTGCAAAGTCTGTGATTGTATCATTTCTGACTGCTATGTAGTATTCCATTGTGTATAGATACTACATCTTAATGATCCACTTATCTGTTGTTGGACATCAAGGTTGGTTCCAAGACTTGGCTATTATACTGAGTGCTGTGATAAATAGTGGGGTGCACACATACTTTGGGATGAATGTCCTTCCGACTTGGGGGTAGATACCTAGAAGAGCAATTGCTAGGTCAAATGGGAGCTCAATTCTGAGTTCCTTGAGCACTCTCCAGACTATTCTCCATAGGTGTTGGACTAGGGGGCATTCCCACCAGCAGTGGATGAGAGTGCCTTTCATACCGCATCCCCGCCAACACAGATTGTTCCCATTATTTTTTATGTGAGCCATCCTCACTGGTATAAGGTGGTATGTCATTGTTGTCTTGATTTGGATTTCCCTAATGATGAATGAAGGTGAGCATGTTTTCATGTGTTTGTTGGCCATCTTTCGGTCTTCCTCGGAGAAGTGTTTATTCATTTCATCTCCCCATTTTTCTATGGCTATTTTTGGTTTTGGGGGACTCAGCTTTCTGGGTGCTTTGTATATTCTGGTTATCAGCCCAAAGTGATTATTTTAATACAGAATTTTCTAGCAGTCTTTTAGTTTAATCTTTGGTAGAAAGATTGGGAAAGAGGAGAGTTATTTCTGAATACTTAGTGACTGTAGGAGATTTGAAAGATTGTTAATCTTTCAGCTGAGTCTGAGAGAGCCCATTTTAATCAGAATTTGTGTGGAAATAATCTTTTTCAATTTTGGACTAATTCGTTCAAAATCGAGGCAGTGATTTTTGAAAGTCTGTGTTAAGATGGAGTTTAAAGGGATGAAACAGGCTGAAATCATCCCAGAAGAGTAAAAAAAAAAAACAACAACAACAACATAGTAGTTCTGAATGGTGCTCTTATATAACTTAAGTATATAGCTTAACTTTATGGATGGAATTGTCTGAACATCTTCACCATTTTATTTGAGTTAGTGAAGACTCTCTGATGTTACCCCGTACATGACCTTTGGAAATTAGAACGAAAGTAAAATGATCGTGACTAGATAAAAAACTTTGCTAGAATAAAAAAACATAGAGGCAAATATCAGAATGAAAGGTCTCCAAAGAAGAGCTCAAAGGACTTGGGGACTACTTCTGGTAGTACTTGGTCCAGCTCTGTCAGCCTAGTGAGTTAATGTTCACCTGACATTGCAAAGCTTCGTAGGCCATGTGATGCGGAGAACCACCAGAGACATGCACGATACTGCTCCAAGGGCCATTTTGCACCAGAAATATAACTAAGAGCCCACAACAGACAAGCATTTCATCCATTGTTGCTACCTTTCTGGCCTCAAAGATTAATTTCATATAGATTTATTTAGGATGCTGAAAAGTAGAGCTACGGAGTAAAATACACACTAGTCTATATGAAGAAGAGGTGATTGTTAATTAACATGTGAGACAAGGGATAAGTTAGGTTCATTTATAATATTTGAGAGTCAATTCCAAGATATTATTAGACAAACTAGAAATTTAGGGAGAAAATAGGAAAGCAAATGTTTATGAAGGTTTTAAATAAAAAAGAAAATATGAGTGGATAGAAAAAGAGTGGTAAATGTTAGTATTATCACTTCTGGTGGGAATGCTGACTGAACCAGTCTTTTTGGAAAAAATATATGAATATTTCTCAAAAAACTAGAAGTTGCATTTCCATATCCAAGTAATTCCACTCCTATGATATACCCTAGAGAACCAAACGCAAAGTGTAAAAAAGACATCTGCACCCTATATTCATTGTTCACAATAGCCAAAATCTGGAAACAACCCAAGTACCTGAGTATAGATTAGTGGCTAAAGAATCTGGTACATCTACACAATGGAATACTGTGCATCTGCTAGGATAAATAAACTCAAATTTTTCTTATACGTAGATGTATATGGAAGATAGAATGTTGAGTAAAATGAGTCACAGAGATAGACATCGAATAACCTTACTATTTGTAGAAAACAAAAAAAAAAAGATGTATGATATTAATATCCAGAAGTGAAAGAGGTGAGGACCACCTCAATGGTAAGAAGCTTGCCACAAATAGTGGAAGAGTTCAGTTAGGAAAGAGGAGAGACCACTGTGACAATAATATCGGCAATGTTCACTCTGGACAAGAACTGGGTGCTTAAAGTAGATAAAATAATATTCATGATTCCCCTTCAATAACAATATTGTAAATCATAGTGTCTAAAAGGGAACAAAATGGAAGAAAGTGAGGGAAGGAATGTTCATGAGTTCTGAGAGACAGAGAGGAGAGAGAGAAAGTGTGTGTGTGTGAGAGAGAGAGAGATAGAGAGGAGAGAGAGAGAGTGAGAGAGAGAGAGAAGAAAAATGTCAATCTTGGAGGAAGGCAGAAGAGAGGCATGTGGGAGTGAGGGAAACAGGACATTGGTGGTGGGAAATGTACACTGGTGAAAGGATGGGTGTTGTACAACACATGACTGAAACTCAATTATGAACAACGTTGTAACTGTGTATCTAATGGTGATTCAATTAAATAATTTATTTATTAAAAACAGAAAAAAATAGTATATTCAGCAATATTCAGGTCTAGAGAATAATTCTCAGAAAATTTGTGCTATACCAGTGTTGAATCCCTGAGCAAAACTGTCTACTGGAGGAGTCCTGAATTTGTAAGAATTAACTTGTTTGATCATTATCTGAGAATATCACATGAGTAAGTGGCTTTCCTGCCTACACTGCTCAGAAAGGAACTTAGGGCTGTCAGTCAACCAAGTTTTCTTGCAGGTCTCAGTGGTGTTTCCATAGCTACCACAGCTGTACCTTTGCTCTTTGACTTTAGAGAAATTCTTTCTCCATCTAGACTTCAGAATGTTTTATAAGACAAAATGGTTTTATGTAGATAAATTTTAGGTCCTACAATCTCTTCCAGTCTCTTACTTTATAGAGTTTCAGTTTTTAATTCCTACAGGGTGGATTCATGTGGCTTGTCTTAAAAATTCTGGTGGGGCAAGGGAATGAATGTCTGAGAGAGAAAAGAAAAATCATTCTGTCAGGTATGTTCTTTCTATCTAAGACCTCTTTTCTATGCTCCAACTTAGGCAAATGGTTGGTCACAGCTTCAGTCTAATGTAATCTAATCTATCAAAGAGGTAATGAACTATAAAAGTGTGGATTCAATTACAATTTGAGAGGAGTTTGTGTTGGCTGGAGTCTGGTGCTAATCAGAGAATAGAAACTCAGACTAGGTTGAAAGGTCCCATCTGTGCTTTAGCAAGTCTGCCATTAGGGGCTGGGCAAAATCTTGCAGAATACAATGTGGAAAACAAAAAGCAATATTAACAAATTTTTTAAGAGAGAGAAGTATTCAGTCACTCGGGTTTAGATTTTGTCTTCCTTTATTTTAATTTAAGACAGAGCCAAATAAAACATATATATTTTTAATATTCTTCCATTTTTCCACATGTAAAGACCAGGATTGTGCAGAATATTTGTAACCCTGACATTTTTCTCTTGATCAAAATCTCTAGGTGTTGCTTCTGCGGCTGCCTCTTGCCATTGATGATGGTTCTCCCTGAGAGAATGTAGTATTAAAAATGAAAAAATATATAAAAAAAGACAAACTGAACTTTTTTTTTAATTTTTAATTATGAGAACAAAGATGCAAAGAGAGAGCACAAGGTAAAGTTACAGTGGAAGGACAATTACCCATAAACAGAATTCTCAGTAGTCCCATTGCTGATATCTTAACTTTGAACTTTCAGCCAAAGAACATTAAGAAAAATAAAACAGAACCCATGTACATTTACTTTGTCCCTCAAGTCTCCAGATTGTAGTACATAATATTTCTTAGCAGCACACAAAGCAATCTAAAGACATAAAACTTATGTAACTCCTTAAACATTGAAGACAAAGTACTTTTTTACATTCCCATGCACATGCATATTAGTTTAAGTTAACCTCAAAAGTTTAAGTGGGTTGTTTTTCTTAAAGATTAGAGTCAAAGAAGCACAGTAAAAACGGTGTTAGAGTGGCAATTATTGTTTGCATAGGCCCACCAAAATATGAGGGACATGGAAAGGAAAAGCCTTGGCCTAAATACAAGGAGACCCTACCCCTGAAGTTTTCTGGCAAAAGACCAACTCTAGGCTCCAGGAAAACTAGACAAACTGAACTTTTATCCATCAAGATTTTTTCTGGGGATATCATAGATATAGCACAGCAGGTAGGGTGTTTGCCTTACATGTGCCCACCTGGATTCTATCCCTGACATTACATATGGTCCCCTGAGTCAGCCAGAAGTAATTTCTGAGCACTGAGCAAGGAATAAATCCTGAGCATAGCCAAAACAAACAAACAAACAAACAACAACAACAAACCAAAAAATCAAGATTTTTCAGAAAGTAGATGAATAAAAGTTGGTCACACTGTTAGTTAAATCGGTGTTGGAAATTGTATGCTTGGTGCAATTATTATGAATAATGTTAGAAATTATGGTGCTAAAAGTGTAAAATCAAGTATTTTCAATAAAGCACTTTTTCCCTGCAGTGCTAGACTATAATTATGCTTACCTTGGGTGTTTCCATGTAAGGTGTCAATTTGAAGAAACCAACAAAATTATTTGCTTGTCTGGAAAATATACATGAGCTTAATTATAAAATTGTGTCAACATTCATCAAAAATATAACAGTCTAGTATGAACTTATTTATTTTAATTATTTTAACTTTCATAAATAAATAATTGAATTGTTCATAATCCCTAAATTTGCCTCTTATTAGCAATATGATTTTGGTTATATACAAATTCTTTTTGTCTTAGTTTCTTTATCTTTAAAACACATAAGATAATTTATCTTCTTCAAAGATACTTTGCAAAAATATTGTGTGGTAAGTTAAGTGTTACCTAAATATTTGCCATGTTTATCACTATTATTGTCAAATATCATTAAATATAAAGAAATTTAATTAAAATACCTATATGAATCACTTATGTTTCATTATTTAATCTGTGTAGGTTTCTTTGGTAAAAAAAATTTAAGTGGCTTCAACCTTTCTTGTTTTAATTGATAATTCTGTGTCAAGAACCAAGATCATAGAATTCTGAAGATTTAAAACATGTCAGAAAAAAGCTAGTGCTGTATCTTTATACAGTTTCTCATATTAGATTGCTTTAACTTGAATTTAAGAACACCTGGGTCATGTCAGGAATAAAAAGTCATACACCCCATTAAGGAGTTGGAACTATACTCAAGAGGGCTTCTGTTTATTTTAAAATCAAGCAAACATGAAATCAGATGCAAAATTAAACCCAGATTATCATATAATCACATTAGTGGACTAATTGAGTCAGGAGCTTAGCACTTTGGGTAATAAGGTTGTAGCCTTTAAAGGCAGAGTAAGAGAAAATCCAAATTTATCTTTCCTTCTGTTTCAATGAAGAACAGAGGGTTCTGGGACCAGATGTGTGCAGGGTTCCATCCACACAGTTAGCACAGTATCACTTACTCTAGGGGGCCTATAAAAGGGATTAAGAGTCATAGAGTGAGTATAGCAGCCCCCTAAAGCCAGGGGGATTAGCATCTGATGCAGTCAGCTTTGCAGAAAATCAAATGAGCATCTTTGCTTTACATATATATATATATATTATATATATATATATATATATATATATATATATATATATATATATATATATATATATATATATATATATATATGGTGACATTTTTTTCCATCCTGAGAAGCTAGGTTGAGGACAGGAACTTTGGACCTACAGGTATTTATCAGGTGTGTGTGTGTGTGTGTGTGTGTGTGTGTGTGTGTGTGTGTGTGTGAGAGAGAGAGAGAGAGAGAGAGAGAGAGAGAGAGAGAAGGAGGGAAGGAGGGAAGGAGGGAGGGTGGAAGGGTGGAAGGGAGAGAGGGTAGGAGGGAGATGGAGAGGGAGAGGGAGAGGGAGAGTAAGTGAGAGAAAAAGAGAGAAAGAAGACTGCAATAGGAGCAGACTGGGAGTTGGGTGGGAGGAGAGGATAGAGGCAATTGATTAAATTGGTGGTGAAAAATGAATAATGGTGAAAGGTTTTGGTTTTGGGTGTTGGAACATTGTATAATAGTCAAAACTCAACTATCAATTTTTAACTCTGTATCTCACAGTGATTTATTTTTTGATAAACGAGTAATGAAAAACCTTTAGGTTCTTAGAAAGAAGTGCAATTGCACAGCAATCAGATACCATTATATACTATGCTAAGAATTCTACTTTATAAAAATTTTGAACCTGAAAAATAAAAAAATATTCCTCTCTTCTTTCTGCAATTTTGTTCATTTTACTCAGTTTCCTTTTATCTATCTCCCCTCCTAGAACTAACCCCAAATATATTAATTGAAGCTAGTTCCTTATCTCTTAAGTTCTAGAAAACAAATAAATAAATAGAAAAGAGCCATAAAGTCCTAAATTCTAGCATCCTCCATTTGTTTGGAGCTTTGTACTTATTATACTCATCCACAAATGCAAGCATATTTATTTATTTAACAGTTCTAACTTCCTGCCTCAATCACTCCAATATATTGAAAATTACTAAAATGGATCTGAATTTAGTAAGTTACTTATCTGATTGGTTATAAATTTATCTAGTTGGAGCCAGAGCTATAGCACAGCAGTAGGGCATTTGCCTTATATGCAGCTGGCCCAGGTTTGATCCTGGAATTCCATATGGTCCTCCTAGCCAGGAGCAATTTCTGAGCACATAGCTAGGAGTGAGCCCTGAGCATCACTGGGTGTGGCCACAATACAAAAAATGATAATAAAATAAAAATATTCATCTTGTTTCAGTGTTTCAATTTTGCTGCTAAGTATGAAGAGATATTTGGTAACTAGAGATCATGATTCCAGATCTAGTTACTGAATATTGAAGCAAAACCAAGGGCCATTTACTTCCTTAATAGCTTTTTCACTCTCCCATCACCCTGCTTTCACTTTTCATTTCTCACTTCCTTCTGATATGTTTTAACATCTCATAAAATTGAAATAGCATCTATAGAAAATTATATTCATCTTAAAGTGGAACATTTTCTCCCCTTTTAAATTTATTCTCTCACTACATTATCCAAGTATTCAGAAAGCTTTTAAAAATACTCATTTTTCCTCTCTTCTCTCAGGCATAGGAAAAACAAAATATATTCTAGCAGCTTCCATCTCCCTACTTCACATGTCCCCTGAAACACAACCAACTTTTCAGAAATAAAAATATAGTATTTTATTGTTTGATTTTTGAAGGTTACTAGCAAATGGCAAGCACATCATTCACCTGCTCACCTTTTCTCTACAAAGAGAACAATCCTAATTACTTAATCCCAAAATAATATTGCCTTTGTACATTATGATATTTTCTCTTGGGGCTTTGGACATGATATTACCAATACCAGGGACACATTAACATTTCCATGTCCATCCCTCTCTTTGGCTTGATTTTGTTGCCATGTGGAGTGGGCGGGTCCCCCACTTAGTTGTGTTGTTCACTAAGGGTGTGCATGTCTTTTGTGGTTCACACATTTGGTGCTCCCAGAAAGCACAATGGGGTCACATTTGATGCTGTGGGGTATTTCTTGAGTTCAAATGCTTGGCATCAGGTTTGCATGGCAAAGGGTTCTATGGCTACCTCTCTGGACAGATGGGCATTTTCACACAGAGATCTGGCTATATTCAAAGTCAGTAGCTGGTCTGTTTGATGAAGGTGTAACTCGCTCAGTCTTTTAGGGTGACATATTTTCTCTGAGTGCACTTAGGTTGACATGGGTTCATTCATTACTCGGGGCTTCTATGACATGGTGAGGGGATTGGAAATAGTGAGGGCTCACTGGTGTTCTATTCCAGAACTAGACCCCACTCTTATTTTGTTGCTGGCTCATGAAAAACTTTTTTCAAGGTGCCAGTCTGGTATTCATACCCCATCTGTCAGAATTTCAGTTCCAGTCCTGCCTCTCATTCAAGCAGTGGGCAGCCCCTTTCAGGACTACCTCCACCTCCCTCTCACCCAGTTTCTACACCCAAACAATCAGACCAAGTCATGTTGATTGTTTCCTATGGAAATCAGTCATATGGAGCCCCAGAGGGAATAGCTCTGCTCTCTTGTATTCACTTTGTTCCCGAGAGGACAGGGATTTGGGGGAAGGCAGTTGATTGCCCTTCACGTATGCTTGAGTGCAAATTGGACAAGGATACTGAAACTAGAAAAGGGGGATAGAGTATTTAGAGTGGATTAGGATAGAAAGTTCTAAGGTTAAAAAGGGTAGTAGCAAAGACAATTTCTGGAGACAAGTTTCAGATTTTCAGATTTCCGAGAGGCAACTAAATCACAACCAATAAGCTGATTGTATGAGACTATTAACATGGAAGTAAGATAAACAGACATTGTATTTGTCATACCATTCTTACACCAAGAATTCCATAAGCAAACAACATAAAATTTTGTGTTGTATTGTTTTCAGGTATTTGTTTCTCTTTTGTTCTGTTGGATAAAACTGGACATCATTTTCCCCTGTAAAAATTGGTTAGATATTCAGTGATGTTCAAAGAACCAGAGCATAGTACTTTTCAGGTAAAGCATTGTATGTTTGACACCTATTTTGAGCTGTCATAAGGCTATTGTTTCTAATACTTTCATATTACTTTAAAACTACAATATACTTGCTTTGCAATAAATCATCTATATCTATACTTGTTGCTCATCTTATATTTTCAAATGTGCCTTGTGCATAGCTCTATGACATTTTAAAATGTAAGATACATATTAAAGTACATAGTTGATTATCTAAAATAACATTATTCCTACAAATATGTATAATTTGCTTTTTGTTTTGTTTTGTTCTTTTGTGGGGGGCACAATTGGAGGCACTTGGGGGCTACTCCTGGTCTGCTCTTGAACAGGGTTGCCTGCTTGCAAGGCAAATATCCTACCCACTCTGCTTTCAAGCTTGCCCTTATAAATTTGAGGCTGAGATAAATTTGAGGTTCTTAGACCCAGAACCTGTATCTTCTTCCCAAAGTATAGATGACAAGGTTTAAGTGTTGGATCTGTGGGGAGTGAACAGGCTTATCTAGATAGCTGTGGTTTTATTTAATGATATGTTGAAAAAAATATCTCAATTCGTTTGTTGTTGTTTTGGGGCCACACCTGGAGGTGCTCAGGGCTTACTCTTGGTTCTATGCTCAGGAATCACTCCTGATAGGTTCAGCTGTATCAACCATCCATGGTAAAGCTGTGTTTAAAGCATCCTACTCACTGTACTATTGCTTTGGCCCCAGGAGTTCTAGAATGTAATAAACCCATTCGTTTTCTTTAATTTGCCTACTGTTTATTTTTGATGGCACCTTATTAGAACACTTTCTGCTTGTTATAGTGTATAAGAATTTTCCACTTTGAATTAAGTAGTAATATTCAGACACTTGGATTCAAAACCTTCACAAAACAATTTTATCTATCATGTTATTTATTATCTAAATTATTCCTGATAATATAGTTTATGGGTTTGTCAATGGGACTACTTATTCATCTCATCAATGTAAACTTTGTTTTTGGACTTCTTTAATACAGTGTTCTCATTTCAATGGTTTTCCATACATTGTATCTTCCCCTCATCCTCATCTAGTCACAGAACTATCTCAAGCTTTCCTCTATTCTTGAATCAGATGAGGTTTGCATCATTTCATCAATTTTTAAATCTATGACGTTCAGACTTCATTAGAATTATTTTCAGTGTTCTATGTTATTTTTTCCTTACTAATATTTATCAGCATCCTGATTAGACACTCTTTTATGCTCTCAGATATTAAAAAACAAATCCAGATTTTCTGCATGCAGGACATTCACGTTCCTGTTGAGCCACATCCCTGGCCTTGGTGACTTCTTATCCTCACTCTTTCCCATTTAATCAGATGCTATCTATGCAAAATGCTTTATTTTCACTAATAATAGCTATAATAGAAATTCAAGTATATGTACATTTCCAACCTTGGCTATGAATTGATTCATATGGAATGTTAAAATTTCTTGAATTGGCCACTGAACTTCGCTGGATCTCAGATGCCAGCACCCTTCTGCCTCTCTACTCTGCTGTCCTGCATTTCCGGCCTGATTTCACCCTTGGTGTGGCTCATCAACCAGCCGTCCTTCCTGTGAGCTTTCCGGGGAGTCTGCCTTCCCGTGAGCCTTCCGTGGAGGTGAGTCGACACGCCCAGAAAGGGAGGAGCCACTGAACTTCGCTGGATCTCAGATGCCAGCATCCTTCTGCCTCTCTATTCTGCTGTCCTGCATTTTCGGCCTGATTTCACCCTTGGTGAGGCTCATCAGCCAGCCTGCCTTCCTGTGACACGCCCAGAAATAGAGGAGCTACTGAACTTCGCTGGATCTCAGATGCCAGCACCCTTCTGCCTCTCTACTCTGCTGTCCTGCATTTTTGGCCTGATTTCATCCTGGGTGCGGCCCATCTGCCAGCCTGCCTTCCTGTGAGCCTTCCGTGGAGGTGAGTCGACACGCCCAGAAGGGGAGAAGCCAGAGGAGCACGGTTGCTCCGCTCCCCTTCGCGACGGTGCACAGCATTTAGCCGATGAATACAATCACAACACGTAGAAAAACACGCAGTACTAGTGTGACAATGGGGAAACAACACGGGCCAGTGCCAGACATAGAGAATGAAGATGGCAACTCTGATGACTTGAACATGACCAACCACCTAGTCAGTCTCTCAGATAAGGAGTTTAGAGTTGCAATATGGAACATGTTCAAAGAACTTAAACAAAGTATAGAAGAGAAAACTAAAAAGAATCAGGAGAATATGAAGATAGAAATGAGAAAACTCCAAACAGAAATTTCAGATCAAATAACAGGTCTGAGAAACTCAGTAGATGAATTGAAGAAAAACATGTTTGAGATTTCCCACAGGATAACAGCAGCTGAGGATAGAATCAGTACACTGGAAGATGAGATACATAACAATTACATACAGCAGAAGAAATTGGGAAAAAAGCCTCAAAGCAAATGATCAAACAATGGAAAAATTACTCAAAGAATGGGAACAGATGAAAATAGAAGTCTATGATAAGCTCAACAGAAACAACTTAAGAATCATTGGAGTCCCAGAGACTCAGGAAGAAAATCTCCAGGAAGAATCAACAGTCAAGAACATCATTAAAGAGAAACTACCAGAGATAATGAATACATGTGATCAAATCCTGCATGCCCGAAGAGTGCCAACTAAAAGAGACCCCAGAAAAAACACCCCAAGACACATCCTAGTCACAATGACGAATCCCATAGATAGAGACAGAATTCTGAAAGCAGCAAGATCGAAAAGAGAAATTACATTCAAGGGAACATCCTTGAGATTTACTGCAGACCTGTCACCAGAAACACTCAAGGCCAGAAGGCAGTGGTGGGACATAGTGACAAAACTCAATGAAATAAATGCTTCGCCTAGAATACTGCACCCAGCAAAACTCACTTTCAGGTTTGAAGGAACAATACATAGTTTCACAGACAAACAACAGCTCAAAAACTTCACAGACTCAAAATCATTCTTAAAAGAAAAACTGAACGGCATACTTTAAGACAAGGCTTACCAACAGACACACCAAACTTTAATATAAAGATGGCACTAACTCCCAGGACAATTCTTTCTCTCAATGTCAATGGACTAAATGCACCAGTTAAGAGACACAGAGTGGCTAAATGGATCAAAAAACTCAATCCAACCTTCTGCTGCCTACAAGAAACGCACCTGAATAGTCAGAACAAACATAGACTCAAAATAAAAGGCTGGAGGAAAATCATCCAAGCAAACAACACCCAAAAAAAAGCAGGAGTGGCCATATTAATATCAGATGATGCAAACTTTATACTTAGAAAAGTTGTAAGGGACAAAGATGGACATTTTATATTAATCAAGGGATATGTACAGCAGGAAGAAATCACCCTCCTAAACATATATGCACCGAATGAGGGGCCAGCAAAATATTTAATACAACTGTTGACAAATCTGAAAAATAATATCAATAACAACACAATAATTGTGGGAGACCTCAACATGGCATTGTCAACACTAGACAGGTCAACCAGACTGAAACCCAACAAGAATATACTAGACCTGAGGAGAGAAATGGAAGAAAGAGGCCTAGTAGATATATACAGGACACTCCACCCCCAGAAGCCTGGATACACATTTTTCTCTAATGTACATGGGACATTCTCTAGGATAGACTACATGTTAGCACACAAAATATACCTCCATAATATCAAGAGGATAGAAATTTTGCAGGCTGCCTTTGCTGACCACAAAGCCCTGAAATTATATATAAACTCCAAAGGGACACAGAAGAAAAATTTTAACACCTGGAAGTTAAATAGCCTCATACTGAATAATCAGTGGGTCCGAGATGAAATCAAAGAGGAAATCAAAACCTTCCTGAAAACAAATGACAAGGGAGACACAAATTATCAGAACCTATGGGACACAGCAAAAGCAGTACTGAGAGGAAAATTTATAGCTTTGCAAGCACACATCAGGAAAGAAGAAGGGGCATACCTGAATAGCTTAATGACGCAGCTCATAGAATTAGAAAGTGCTCAACAAAAGGATCCAAAAATAGGGAGGCAGAAGGGAATAACAAAGCTGAGAGCAGAAATCAATGAAGTGGAAACCAGAAAAACCATCCAAAAGATCAACGAAAGCAGAAGTTGGTTCTTTGAAAAAATAAACAAGATTGATAGACCACTGGCAAAACTAACAAAGAAAGAAAGAGAGAGAAACTTGATAACTCGTATTAGGAATGAAAAAGGAGAGATCACTACTGATATGGTAGAGATTCAAAGGGTAATCAGAAACTACTTTGAGAAACTCTATGCCACTAAAAATGAAAACCTGGAAGAAATGGATAAATTTTTGGAATCTTATAATCTTCCACGATTGAATGAAGAGGATGTAGCATATCTAAACACACCCATTACTATTGAGGAAATTAAGAAAGTAATCAAATGTCTGCCCAAAAACAAAAGCCCAGGCCCAGATGGATTTACTAATGAATTCTTTCAAACCTTTCAAGAGGAACTACTACCAATCCTGGCAAGACTCTTTCATAAAATTGAAAAAACAGGAAAACTTCCAAATAGCTTTTATGAAGCCAACATTACCTTGATACCTAAACCAGACAGAGATGCTACGAAAAAAGAAAATTACAGACCAATATCGCTGATGAATGCAGATGCAAAGATCTTCAACAAAATCCTGGCAAATAGGATTCAATGCCTCATTAAGAAGATCATCCACTACGATCAAGTAGGTTTCATTCCAGGAATGCAAGGCTGGTTTAACATCCGTAAATCTATCAACATAATACACAACATCAACAGCAAGAAAAATAAAAATCACATGATCATATCAATCGACGCAGAGAAAGCATTTGACAAGGTCCAACACCCATTCTTGATCAAAACTCTCAGCAAGATGGGAATGGAAGGAACCTTTCTCAATATAGTTAAGGCCATCTACCACAAGCCAGAGGCAAATATTGTCCTCAATGGAGAAAAACTGAAAGCCTTTCCTCTAAATTCTGGCACAAGGCAAGGCTGTCCTCTCTCACCACTCCTATTCATCATAGCACTGGAAGTACTCACTATAGCGAGTAGGCAAGAAAAGGATATCAAGGGAATCCAGATAGGAAAGGAAGAAGTCAAGCTCTCACTGTTTGCAGATGACATGATACTCTACTTAGAAAACCCTAAAGACTCTACCAAAAAGCTTCTAGAAACAATAGACTCATATAGCAAGGTGGCAGGCTACAAAATTAACACACAAAAATCAATGGCCTTTCTATACACCAATACTAATAAGGAAGAAATGGACATTAAGAAAACAACTCCATTCACTATAGTGTCACACAAACTCAAATATCTTGGAATCAACTTGACTAAAAATGTGAAGGACCTATACAAGGAAAACTATAAAACTCTGCTCCAAGAAATAAGAGAGGACACGCGGAAATGGAAGCACATACCCTGCTCATGGATTGGAAGGATTAACATCATTAAAATGGCAATACTCCCCAAAGCACTGTACAGATTTAATGCGATCCCCCTAAAGATACCCATGACATTCTTCAAAGAAGTGGACCAGGCACTTTTGAAATTTATTTGGAACAATAAACACCCTCGAATAGCTAAAGCAATCATTGGGAAAAAGAATATGGGAGGAATTACTTTCCCCAACTTTAAACTTTACTACAAAGCAATAGTTATCAAAACAGCATGGTATTGGAATAAGGACAGGCCCTCAGATCAGTGGAATAAGCTTGAATACTCAGAGAATGTTCCCCAGACATACAATCACCTAATTTTTGATAAAGGAGCAAAAAATCCTAAATGGAACAAAGAAAGCCTCTTCAACAAGTGGTGTTGGCACAACTGGGTAGCCACTTGCAAAAAATTGAACTTAGACCCCCAGCTAACATCATGTACGAAGGTAAAATCCAAATGGATTAAAGACCTCGATATCAGCCCCAAAACCATAAGATATATAGAACAATACGTAGGTAAAACACTCCAGGACATTGAGGCTAAAGGCATCGTCAAGGAAGAAACTGCACTCTCCAAGCAAGTGAAAGCAGAAATTAACAGATGGGAATATATTAAGCTGAGAAGCTTCTGCACCTCAAAGGAAATAGTGCCCAAGATACAAGAGCCACCCACTGAGTGGGAGAAACTATTCACCCAATACCCATCAGATAAGGGGCTAATCTCCAAAATATACAAGGCACTGACAGAACTTTACAAGAAAAAAACATCTAATCCCATCAAAAAATGGGGAGAAGAAATGAACAGACACTTTGACAAAGAAGAAATACAAATGGCCAAAAGACACATGAAAAAGTGCTCCACATCACTAATCATCAGGGAGATGCAAATCAAAACAACGATGAGATACCACCTCACACCCCAGAGAATGGCACACATCACAAAGAATGAGAATAAACAGTGTTGGCGGGGATGTGGGGAGAAAGGAACTCTTATCCACTGCTGGTGGGAATGCCGTCTAGTTCAACCTTTATGGAAAGCGATATGGAGATTCCTCCAAAAACTGGAAATCGAGCTCCCATACGATCCAGCTATACCACTCCTAGGAATATACCCTAGGAACACAAAACTACAATACAAAAACCCCTTCCTTACACCTATATTCATTGCAGCTCTATTTACCATAGCAAGACTCTGGAAACAACCAAGATGCCCTTCAACAGACGAATGGCTAAAGAAACTGTGGTACATATGCACAATGGAATATTATGCAGCTGTCAGGAGAGATGAAGTCATGAAATTTTCCTATACATGGATGTACACGGAATCTATTATGCTGAGTGAAATAAGTCAGAGAGAGAGAGAAAAACGCAGAATGGTCTCACACATTTATGGGTTTTAAGAAAAATGAAAGACATTCTTGCAATAATAACTTTCAGACACAAAAGAGAAAAGAGCTGGAAGTTCCAGCTCACCTCAGGAAGCTCATCACAAAGAGTGATGAGTTTAGTTGGATAAATAACTACATTTTGAACTGTCCTAATAATGAGAATGTATGAGGGAAATTGAGAACCTGTTTATAGTACAGGCGGGGGTCGGGTGGGGAGGAGGGAGACTTGGAACATTGGTGATGGGAATGTTGCACTGGTGATGGGTGGTGTTAAGAAAAAAAAATATTGTTAAAAAAATCTTGAATTACTTAATGCATGCTTATTGATTCAGAAAGTGCTACAGAGTTTACAATACTTATTACTTTATTTAAGGCAAACTTTATACATTTTGGAGGACAGGAACAAGGAACATAACTTTAAAAACTTAATATCTTACAGAATCTTCAGTTAATATTTGTTCCCACATATGATAATTAAATCTAAGAGTCTTCTTTACTTTTCTGAAGTTCAAAATTATCCTCTCACATTCTCTCTCCGTCCTCAATATCAGGAAGCATCTAGTCACTGTCATTTCTGGGTTTTCCCATTGCTTGCCAGAGATTTCATTTTCCAGAGTGAGCTATAGACAATGTAAGGGTGATAGATGACTCAGCAGCAACAGTTTATAGAAGAGTTATTGAAGGAATCGCCAAAAAGGACATGTCTCAGGCATTCCTAAGAAGCAAAAGAAAAGATCCAAGAGAAATATAAATGCCCATTTATTAAAATAGATGGTTGGTTTTACAAATTTGTACTATGAAAGTAAGGATAAAGTAAAAAATATTCTGACTTGAGGAAATATTCATTTTCCATTCTTCTTTTTATCCTCAAAAGTCTCTGACCTTTGATCCTCTGTCCCTGCTCTCTGCTCCTGTACTTTTAGACAAGATTCTTTTCTGATCCAACAGGTTCTGGGAAAAGGCCAACATCTTTCAGAGCTAGGACTAAGACCTTTGTCTGATGCCTGAGCTTATATTAGAGTTCTAGAAAACTAACCTTCAGTGGAGCCTTTAAGGAGCCACTGAAGTCACACACTTAGGATCTGAGATTATTTTTGTTCTGTTTTCAAGTCTACCTTTGCCACATTCCCCCAGTCTAACTTTTTTTATTGTAAGAATTTATTCAAGAGACAAAATTGATTAATGTATTGAGGTGAACTAGCATAACATAATATAGTTACATAACATAATATATAATTAATATAATATAATAATACATGTAAGTAAAAGAACATTTCTGATTAAAAACACAATTTTTTATCATAATGGTTTACATATCTTTCACAGTAGTATTTTAGGTATATATTAACATTGAATCAGGGGAATACCCATCACCAAATATGTCCTCCCCCCATCCCAGTTCCCTTTCTGCAACCCATATCCCCCACCATCACCCCGCCCCCCCGGCTGCTAGAGTAGGTAGTCCCCTCTTTGTCTAGCTTACTATTAGTGATCATATATCTGTTTGGTCCTGTTACCCTCCCTTGTTTCCCCCTCTATTTTAGAGGCGGAGCTAGATAAATCGAGTTATGTGGTTTTGTTTGAAGGAAAGAAAAGCAATAGATTAGGGTACAAAATAAGAAAACAGAAGTCAAATATGCTGAAAATGGGCGGAGTCCTTCTAGAGGCTTTCAACCTGAGAGAGGATGTGAAAAAGGTAATTGAAACACGACAACAATACAGAAAGAAATATCAAATTAAATATCCAGTGAGCACTACAGCAATAAAGACAAGCACCACTTAATAGTCTCAATTCTGAATTCAAATCATGCTGGAGTGCAAAAAGAAAGAAAAAGATAAGATAAAATAAAATAAAATAATATTGGAGACATCAACTTCAATTTGCATGGCAAAGAAAACCCAACTTAAAACAGGAAGACAGCTAACTAAATGGGAAACAATTTTCTCACTCAACACATCAGATAAAGGGCTGATAACCAGAATATACAAAGCATTCAAAAAGCTGAGTTCCCCCAAACCAAAAATAGCCATAGAAAAATGGGGAGATGAAATGAATAGACACTTCTCCGAGGAAGACCGAAAGATGGCCAACAAACGCATGAAAACATGCTCACCTTCACTCATCATTAGGAGTATCCAAATCAGGACACCAATGACATACCACCTTATACCAGTGAGGATGGCTCACATAAAAAACAATGGGAACTATCTGTGTTGGCGGGGATGCGCTATGAAAGGCACTCTCATCCACTGCTGGTGGGAATGCCCCCTAGTCCAACACCTATGGAGAACAGTCTGGAGAGTGCTCAAGGAACTCAGAATTGAGCTCCCATTTGACCCAACAATCGCTCTCCTAGTTATCTACCCCCAAGTCAGAAGGACATTCATCCCAAAGTATATGTGCACCCCACTATTTATTGCAGCACTCAGTATAATAGCCAAGTCTTGGAACCAACCTCGATGTCCAACAACAGATGAGTGAATCATTATGATGTGGTATCTATACACAATGGAATTCTACATGGCAGTCAGAAATGATACAATCACAGACTTTGCAGCAACATGGATGGACCTAGAACATATTATGTTAAACGAAGCAAGCCAGAAGACAAAAGATAAACACAGAATATTACCACTATTCTGAAGTACCTAGAATATGCACCAGATATACAACCAATCCCCCGCAATTAAATAACAGGGTGAAACTGGATAGAAACCTCAAACACTAATAATCACCATATACAGGAGAGTAGAGCCCAAAACAATGGGGAGAGAAACAACACAAAGCCCAACTACAAATTATATCATAAAAAGACCCAGCAACAACAGAAACAACAGCGTACAGAGAACAGGTATGTAATTCTCGTTTTTACTACAAAGGCCCATAATAATTTAGTAGGGATCTTATACAGGATTACAGGTAAAGATTATGACAGGAAATTACTGAGTCCAAAGGAAACACTTCAAAACATTATATTTGAGTGCCTTAACCTTACCACATTTAAAATAACCTCTCAGTTTTTTCTATCCTTAGGGGTTCCTGGATACAAAGTGTGAACATCCTATGGTGGTACCTCAGTGCTCAGTCACACGAGGCACCATACTCTGCTTGAATCATGAAAATGGCTGGATAAAACTCTTTAACATACCCTTTATCTCTAAATTATGCTTTCTTTTAGGACCTGAAGCACATGACCAGCCAGATCACGGAAGTAACAACTGTGACCTACAGATTTTTACCACAGGGCCTAAGCAACGAACACATTCAACCAAACTAACATGCCTTTGCTCTGATACCCTCTCTTCTCATTACTTCCTATTTTGTTGTTGGTGGTGTTTGATGGTTGGTTTGTTTTGTTTTGTTTTTCCTATTCTCTCTTCTTGTCTCCCTCTTCTTCCACCTTCTCCTCCTCACTATCATCAATTCAATCTATGTCAAATAAAATCCACATGGTTACCTCCTCTGTAGGAAAGGAAAGCTGACATATAGGGTGCTGTGAACAAAACTGAAAAGGGCAAACACCTATATATAGACCTCACTAACACAATGGTCAGTACTCGAGACACGAAACCTATACATACCCAAAAGATGCCCTATTAGTTTCCTTTCCTTACATGTACTATACTTAGTACTCAGCGCACCTCTTGCCCTCCACACCTCTCTACATTAATATACACCTAAGCTAACTTCTATCTGTTTATATGTGCGCAGGAGCACACAGAGATAGGAACCCTTCTTAAGGAACAAACCTAAACCACAAACAACGCATACCTATACCCTATGTAACCCCTCCCATATATACTATTCCCTCTCCCTCCTCCAGAAATCCGACTATTCCTTCACCCCTCAATCCCACCCCCAATATCCCCACCACACTATAACTCTTCACCCCAGTTCTTAATCCAGTAGGCATCAAGACCGACTTCCTACCCCAACGAGCCAGTACCCACTACCCAAGTGAAGAGACACCCACTCAAACTCTCACCTCGTTCCCAGCAAGAAAATACAACCAACGCCCCGACTGACCCATGCAGTGTGGCCCTCCTAATCTCCTCTCCCTAATGTGAACTGTGGTTTGATATCGGAACTTGCTCCAAAGGACCCCCACTGCCAGTCTAACTTTTGTTCCTTTGTTTCCAAGTCGAGGCTGTGCAAGAGATAAGTAACATTTGGGTCTTTTTATTCATAGCTAGTCCCTTTCTTTGTGATCCTAACTGGAACTCCTCAACCTTGGAAGCCTGTTGGAGCAACAGTCAGACTTAGAATTATGGTTTGGAGAACAGCAATTTCACAGGCTGTATTCTGCCACCACTCTTCCTGGAGAATAGGAAGTTGGTCTTTCTCACCCCCACCAAATCAAGGAAATATTTTATAATAGTTTTTACTTGGGAAAAGTCTTTTGGTATACAATTCTATCTATTTTGTGAAAGGCTAAGTCTATTTTACTTCTTTACTTTTAAAGAGAGTAATTATGTCAGTGATTAAGTGATCAATAATATTGGTCTAACTTGATCAAGTGACTTCATTTATTGAAAATCCATTTTCCAATTTTAAAATTAAGATGACATTTTTTGCCTGACTTGATTGTAGTTTTAGGTTATATAATCTAATTATAAAAGCGAAATTTTACATCTAACAATTTTTTTCTAGTGTTTTGTAGTTTGCAAATTAGATTTGTGAAAGTAATAACTTATATATATCTAATGCTACCATAGATATTATAAATTTATTAATATGAAATGTGTTACACTAATAAAATATTTAAAGTAAATATCTTAGTTCTAGTATAATTCTGAGGGTTATTTAAGAGAGTTCTGCCAATTTTCTAGCTCAAAAATCTGAGACAGGGAATAAGAAAATGACCACAAAACAATTTAGAAATAAAATGAAGCTGAAATTGGTTTATTTACTCTAATCTTCAGGAATTTATCCACAAAAATGTACTATTTTTATTTATTTTATTTATTTATTGGTTTTTGGGTCACACCTGGCAGTGCTCAGGGGTTCCTCCTGGCTCTACTCTCAGAAATCGCTCCTGGCAGGCTTGGGGGACCATATGGGATGCCAGGATTCGAACCACCGACCTTCTGCATGCAAGGCAAATGCCTTATCTCCATGCTATCTCTCCAGCCCCCTTTTTTTTATTATTAATTTTTAAGTGAATTCATTCAGCAGAAGATAGTCGAGGACTTTCTTCTTGAAATTTCCTGAATAAAGAGAAAGAGCTCAACAATTCATTGACTTTGGGACTGAAATAATAACAACACAGCAGGTACGATGCTTATCTTGCACATTTTCAAGTCAGATTTGATCCCAATATTTGGTCTAGGTATGGCCTTCTAAGCATAGCAAGAGTGATCCCTGAGCAAAGAGTCAGAAATAGGTCTGAGCAAGCCAGGTGTTACCCCAACACAAACAATAATTCATTGTTCTCTGAAAGGTAGATATAAATTATTCTCTTCATCTCACTCATCTCTTTTATCAGAGCTGTTTTCTAAGGTTTAAAAGACAAGCTGTTCCAAACTCCTAAGGGAGACAAGGAGAAAAGAGACATCATTACACACTGCTGTGCATCATTGCTCACTTTTTTGGCATTTGACATTACTGTTTTAAACCTAAAAAGCAATGTCAATAAAAATAACAACTATTATTATAAAAGAGAGACAGAATAATTTTCTCACATAAATTTTTCAATATTGGGAGAAATGATAAGTGGAATGTGCAGTTTTCTTCACGAACATTTTATGTTTATAAGGAACAGATAAATATGTTTAATATTAGTGCCAAAGATTTTATATAACAGAATAAAACTGTGTCAGGCATAAAATGAATCCTCTTTTTATGGATGAGACATAGAGTCTTAGAGTGATTTAAAGTAAAACAAATATTGCTCTAAAAATTTTTAGTGGCATGGACAGGGATTTAAAGATAAGGATTTAAAGCTTAATTGGAACATTCTATCTTTTTTCATTATGCTCTGCTAATATATTATAGAGCATTCATTTAATTTGATCTCTACTTTTTTACAAAGTAGTTTTCCATCACATATAATTCCTTAAATTTGAATATATTATAATTAAAATTAGCCCTAGATTATATAAGCCAATTTTAATGCTACCAGTTTGGTTTTTTGCTTATAGTTTTTTTAAGTCGACCCTTTTAATATTTGTATTGTACTTAACATAAAGTTTTATTATTAAATAGATATTACTTTATTTTAACTTTAAAGTTTAGAAAGTTGTTGATAATAGAGTTGTTTCCTTTAAAAAATAGTTTCATTTTTATTTGTTTGTTTTTTGGGTCACACCCAACAGTGCTTAGGGGTTACTCCTAGCTCTAAGCTCAGATATCGCCCCTGACAGGCTCGGGGGACCATATGAGATGCCGGGATTTGAACCATCGGCCTTCTGCATGCAAGGCAAACACCTTACCTCCATGCTATCTCTCCAATCCCTAAAAAATAGTTTCTTAAATAAAGCACTTTGGTTAAAGAAATTTCATAGTTGGGTTTTAGTAATAGAATGTACACTGCCCTTCACCAGAGCAACTTTCCTGTCACCAATATCTCCATTTCCCTCCAACTCTACCCTCTGCCTGTCTCTGGGGCAGGTGTTTTGTTCCTCTCTTTCACTTCTGTCTCTTTCATTCTGACACTATGGTTTACACTATTGTTAATGATGGGGTACCATGCATATCACTTTATTGTCTTTCAGCACCTAATTTTTGTCCAAAGTTATCAGATCAAATATTATGGTAATGGTAGTTGTTAGAGTAGTTTGTGCCACTCACTGTTCTTTGTGGCAAACTTCCTATTATGGATTGGTTCTGGCCCCATCTCTATTTTCTCTGGATATTATTACCATCCTGTCTTTTGTCTTATAATCCACAGATGATTGAGACTATTCTATTTCTATTGCTCTCCCTCCGATTCATTTCACACAGCATAATAGTCTTCATGTCCATCCATTTTAGGCAAACTTCATGAGTTCATTTGTCCTAATGGCTGCATAGTATTTCATTGTGCAGACATAACACAGTTTCTTTAGCCTATCATATGTTGTAGGGCATCTGGTTTTGTTTTCACAGGTTTTGGCTTTTATAAATAGAGCTGCAATGAACATAGGAGTACAGAGGACATTTTTTATTGTGTTTTTGTATTCTGAGGGCATAACCCTAAAGAGTGGTAATGCTGGATTATATTTGGACTTTATTTCTAGGTTTTTGAGAATTACCCATATTGTTTTCCAGAAAAAATAGACTAGACAGCATTCTCACTAGCAGTGAATGAGTGTGCCTTTCTCTCCACATCCACACCAGCACTCATTGTTCTTGTTCTTTATGATGTGTGCAGTTCTCTGTGGTGTAAGATGATACCACCTCCTTGTTGTTTTAATTTACATCTCCTGGATGATTAGTAATGTGGAGCATTTATTCCTGTGCCTTTTGTATTTCTTCTTTGATAAAATGTCTGTTTGTTTCTTCTTCTCATTTTCTTCTCCTCTTAGATTTTTTTCTTGTTGAGTTCTGTGTAGCTTAGATATTAGTCTCTTATCAAATGGGTATTGGGTGAATATTTTTTCTCATTCGCTGGGTAGTCTTTGTATCCTAGTCACTGTTTCTTTTGAAGTGCAAAAACCAAGATCACTAATTACAGAAGACTGACTGCAACAAGTGTGACTGAGCAGAACATTAAAGCAATGTTTACCCATTTCCATTTGATTATGTCTTCTACTATGACCTAAAGCTTATGACAATTGAGTCCACTAAAATAGACAACTGCACACCATAGACTTATGTCACAGGTCCCATTCATTGAATATGTTTTTGCAAATTATTATTATTCCTATTGAGTTTTTTATCATGACCAGGTGTTGGATCTTGTCAAATGCTTTCTTAGCATTTATTGATATGATCATTTGGTTTTTATTTTTCCTTTTGTTGATATGGTATATTCTGTTGATTGACTTACGTATGTTAAACTACTCTTGCCTCTCTGAATGGATCCTACTTGGTCATGGTGTATGACCTTCTTGATGAGCTGCTGGATCCTACTTGTTAGAATTTTGTTGAGGACCTTTTCAACTGTGTTCATCAAGGATATTGGTCTGTAGTTCTTTTATTTTTTTGTTTGTTCTTAGGCCACACCATGCTGCACTCAAAGGTTACTCCTGGCTCTGTGTTCAGAATCACTCTTGACTGGCTTGGGGACCATATTGGATACCACCGATCAAACCCAAGTCAACTGCAAGCAAGACAAATGCCCTACGCACTACACTATAGCACTGTCCCCTGTAGTTCTCTTTTTTGGTATGGCATAGCTGTCTGTTTGCTTGTTGATAGTTTTGGGTCACACACAGTGGTGCTCAGTACTTACTCCTGTCTCCGTGATCAGGGATCACTCCTAACAATTTCACCAGACTATATGGAATGCTGGAATATAGCCCAAGTAGCCTGTGTGCAAGACAAATAGGTGCCTTACCTGTTGTAAGATCACTCTGACCCAAATAGTTCTATATAATGGATGATGACTCTTATGCATAGAGAGAGTAGATATAGAATGTTTCCATTAATACAGAGTTCTAATCAAAACAAACCTTAGATGAGAAATGATATGGTAAATTGTGAAGCACAAACTCTAGATTTTGGACTTGACACCTGCCTTTCACACCATAAATTTCTAACTTTGAATAACTATCTTTCCAGACTTTAGCAAGTTACCATTTTTAATCTCCTGGTTTACAATAATGTTAGTGATAGACTTTCATGCATGCAAGTTTTAATGCCTTAACTTCCCCCAGATTGTTAATTATCTTCTCTCATTTTCTCAGAGTTTATTCCTATCTATCACTTTTCCAAAACCCTCAACTTCCTTCCTTGCTTAGTTATACAGACAATTCTCAAGTTCTGTTGTCTTTGGCCATTTTAAATTCTCATTCTTTTTCTTCATGTTGCACATGTGATGAAGCCATTCTGTATTTGTCACTCTACTTACATTACTCAGTATAATCTTTAGCTCCATCATGTTGCAACAAGTTGTATGATTTTTTTCTTATAGGCAACAGTATTGCATATTAAACCTTAAATTGCTAATTATAAAGTTGACAGCAATAAAAATAATTCCTTAAAATTCACTGTGATTTTAAGGCAAATTTTAAAAAATCTGGAGAGTATTATACTGAGTAAAATGAGTCAGATGGAAAGAAAATAGCAAACTAATTTTACTCATTTGTGGGATATAGGACAAAAAAACGATAGTATCCAGATGCAATATAGATGATGGCCAGATAGAAAAGTCCATGTTAGGAAACTTTCCACAAATAGCGGAAGAGTGCAGTTAGGGTAGAGAAAAGGTCTACTATGACAATGATAACTGGAACTGATTACTCTGGACAATGACTGGGTGTTAAACAAAGATAAAGTGATATGCACTGTAACCTTTTATTAATAATGCAAACTAGAGTGTCAAAAAGGATAAAACAAAAAGATAAAGAGAGGGAGAGAGGTGAGAGAGGGAGAGTTGAGAGAGAGAGTTGAGCGAGAGAGAGTTGAGAGAGAGAGAGAGAGAGAGAGAGAGAGAGAGAGAGAGAGAGAGAGAGAGAGAGAGAGAGAGAATACTTGTACTTGCCCAGAGGCAGACATGGGGTAGGGTCAGAGAAAAACTGGGGACATTGGCAGCTGAAAATGTTCATGGGTGAAGTGTGTTAATCAGTTTAAGACTGACTAAAACTCAATCATGAACAACTTTGTAATCATGGTGTTTATATAAAAGGATAAAGAAAAAAAATTTGGGAAGTATCTGATAGAAGTTGCTATGTTTAGCCATCATTCCAATGTGGAGAAAATGAATAGATTTTAGTAGAAATAAAAATATATAGTACATATAATGTTCTACTTATAGTTGCCAAAGAAACCATATTTTTATAAAAGTTTACACAAAATATATACAATGAAGTGTTATCCAATAGTATTACTGTGGATAAATTTGCTACTTCATTTAAGGTAGCTAATCCTTTAGACATTGTTACGTGGTGTGTGTGTGTGTGTGTGTGTGTGTGTGTGTGTGTGTGTGTGTGTGTGTTGGCAGGGTGACTTTAGCTTTCACTCAGCTAAAAAATGTCCTTTTTCCTTAAACTAATTAAGAGTGGAGGCATTGGATTAAAAGAATACTTTATGAAGAATTACGAAAAATTGCTGTGGAATTACCTCTGAATCTTCTGTTGACCTTCTGTGGGAACTCAGATTTGGTCAAAGTTAGGCTAGTAATAATAACGAGAAATAGCTAAGCTTTAAGCTTCCTGCAGCCTGCAGTGCTATAATGAGGATGTGCTGCCATCAGGTGGTGTTTTTTGATAACTGCACTTATTTGGAAAACTGATTATTTTTTACTAATTTTTGTTAACTCTAAAATTTTAATATGCTATACGTGTGTATTTCAAGTCATTCGAAATTTTTTAATTTAATTTAATTTTAATGAAAATAGAAGAAATTAATTTCATATTTAATAATTTATCTCTAGTTTTGATTTTGTTATCTATCCCTGTTTTTCCCAAAGTCTCCTGTTTAGCAAATTACACTTTGTATGTGTGTGTGTGTGTGGGGGGGGGGTGTCTTTTGGGTCACATAGTTGGTGCTCAGGGGTTTTTATTAATATATTATTTAAGCCCCATGATTACAAACATGTTTGTGGTTCGATTAGTTATAAAAAAGAATACCCCCCATTCATCAGTGTAACATTCCCACCACCAATGACCCCCAACTCCTGGCTCTGTGCTCAGAAATTACTCCTGGTGGTCCTCTTCTCTCTGGTTCATGGTTATTTCTGGATTACACCTTCTACTTGCCCTTTTCTAGCCTTGTTTACAGTCACATGTGCTATATCAAATAAGAAGCATTCAACAGTAGTAAGTAGTAAGTAATTACAAGGCTCTTATTTTATTTATGTTTTTTTTTTTTGTTGTTGTTGTTCACACTCAGCAGCTCTCAGAGGTTACTCCTGGCTCCACACTCAGAAATCGCTCCTGGCAGGCTGGCAGGGGGGACCATATGGGATGCCAGGATTTGAACCATGGTCCTTCTGCATGTAAGGCAAATGCTTTACCTCCATACTATCTCTCAGGCCCCAAGGCTCTTATTGTTAAGAGTGCTTTTCCTTAACTTTGAAATTTCAGCCAAAGAACATTAAGATATATAAGACAGAATCCATGTACAATTACTTTGTCCCTCAAGTCCCCAGATTGTAACACATTATAATATTTCTTAACAGTACACAAGGCAATCTAAAGCCATAAAACTTACGTAACTCCTTAAACATTACAGGCATAGTATTTTCTTACATTTTCATATACATGCATATTAGCTTAAGTTAACCTCAAATTTTAAGTGAGTTCTTTTTAAGGATTAGAGTCAAAGGAGCACAGTAAAGATGGTGTTAGAGTGGCAATTATTGTTTGCATAGGCCCACCAAAATATGAGGGACATGGAAAGAAATAACCTTGGCCTAAGTACAAAGCGACCAGACCCCTGAGGTTTCCTGGCACAAGACCAAGTCTAGGCTCCAGGCAAGTTAGATCGTCCAATCCAATACATTGCCTGTAGTGCCAACACACTTTTATTTTTCACACAGTCTCTGTTGTTGGTATCATGTTTCTGTATTAAAGATCCTGAATCTGCATATCTTACATTGAAGTCAGGATGTGGAGCATCCTCTCCTTTCACCTCACAATCAAAGGGCAATGCAGGGAGCTTTGTCCTGTAATCAGGTCGTTGTTGTTGTTAAGTCTTCTCAGTGTTAAGGGAAGTCTCTTTTTATCAGGTCGAAGTCTGAGCAGTGTAGGTCTTCCGTGGTAGAGGATTGCTTCCAGGTGATGTTATAGACCAGCCTGGATGTTTCATGGATGGCTTTCTTGGTTCAGGAGAGAATGGGTTATGCCCTTTCTTCTGAGGTCTGTGCCAGGTCCTTATGTCAATGTTCAGGGTGTAAGGTCCCTTTGCACTACAAGATTTGTGTGTTCCAATCTCTATTAGATAGGATCTTATTTGTATGTATAGTATTTTCCCATTTTAATGTGCCTATGCAAATAAGAAACAATGCCACTTGGTGTTATTGGCGCATATGGGGGTCATAAGAACAATTACAATGATTCCCATGACATGGTTCAATCATAAGCATTAAACTGGGGGACTCTTCCACAAACATTCCTTGTTAAACATCTCAAAAAGAGAAGATAAAAAGTGGTTAGAACCATCACTGTATAAGAAAACATTTAGTAAGAACTATAGCTGTCAGAGAAGAAAAAACAAAATATTCTAAAGAAATACGTGTCCATTTTATGTATCTTGAAAGAGTTTAGGGTTGTCACACACAATGCACAGCTTTGGACTGTGATTAGGATTGTACACTACTGAAGTTAAAAAGAGTAAAGTAGGTTAGTGATGTTTGAGAGGGGGTTAGAGAGTTCAGGAGTAAGAAAGAGCTTTGTAGGGGTGTGGGAAAGGGCAGAATACAAAACGAACATTCTGTATACGGAAAACATAACATAAGAATAAGGAATATTCTGAATACATGAAGTACATGAAGTACGCGCGGGGGCATGAGCCCCCGCGCGGTTTTGGATGCCTAGGGAGGAATTTCTGACCCCCTCCCCCCAGGGCCCGATTAACCAGGCGTGGCCCTGAAGACCCGCCTGGTGTGGGGGGAATCTTGTTCCCCTGGACTAAGTGGTCAGCCCAGGGGTCCTATGGCTAGCTGTCCTTCCCATAGCCCCCAACATACCAGGCAAACACACCAAGAAATCCTGGCATGTGGAGTGTTCTGAGCTCAGCCGAGCCTCTGTAGTTCTTGGATGCCTAGGGAGGAATTTCTCACCCCCTCCCTCCAGGGCCCGATTAACCAGGCGTGGCCCTGAAGACCCACCTGGTGTGGGAGGAATCATGCTCGCCTGGACTAAGTGGTCAGCCCAGGGGTCCTATGGCTAGCTGTCCTGCCCAGAGCCCCCATCATACCAGTCAAAGGCCCACGAAATCCTGGCATGTGGAGTGTTCTGAGCTCAGCCGAGCCTCTGCAGTTTTTGGATGCCTAGGGAGGAATTTCTGACCCCCTCCCCCCAGGGCCCGATTAACCAGGCGTGGCCCTGAAGACCCGCCTGGTGTGGGGGGAATCCTGTTCTTTGGCTGAAATTTCAAAGTTAAGATATCAGCAAGGGGACTTCTGAGAAAAAAAAAAAAAAAAAAGAAAGAGATGGCCATTCTCTGAATTGCACAAACTGTCTCAAGGAAGACACTTTGGTTGTTGGTGGAAGCAACAGTGAGCGACATTTTCTGCACCCTCAGTGCCTTCCTTATTTCGGACCTGCTTTGCATTCTCTACACTCAATCTCAGCAGCTGCCTACTTGGTAGAAGAGGAAACCGAGGCTCATGAGTGTATCCAAGGCCGCTGCAGACCTGATGGCCTACTGCGAAGCGCATGCCAAGGAGGACCCTCTGCTGACCCCCGTTCCGGCTTCAGAGAACCCCTTTAGGGAGAAGAAGTTTTTCTGTGCCATCCTTTAAGTCTTCACGAGGAGCCTGCAGAGCCTCGGGGGCTCCTGGGACACTGATGTAGAGTTTTTAGCAAAGTGGACGCCTTTCTCGTCCACAGCATTTGAAGAGAGGGAGGAGAACCAGCCTGGCAGCTCTGGGCTATGCATGTTTAAAGAACGGGTCCTATTTATGAGAATGAAAGCTGGCCACAGCCTGAGTAGAAGAGATCCAATACCTGCACCGAAGCCTGGAGGAGGGAAATATGTAATTGGTGTCATTTCTTTTCTGCTATTCCTCCCCAAATTTTTGTGTTTTCTGCTTTATATTTAAAATAATAATAAAAATTCAAACAGAAAAAAAAAAGAGTGCTTTTCCTTTACAAAACAAGGTAATCAGAGATGTCTGATTCCAGGGTATTCTAAATCAATAAAGGGAGGAGATTCATCAAAAACTTACAACTTACTTTACCAGTCATTGTTATTCTCAATCAAGTCATTTCCATTTAAGGCCACGTGTGATGGCTGGAAAGGGGACTGCTCTTTATCTTGTCAACCCTTCAAAAACAAGTTATTTATTTAAATCATTTCTAAATTCTTAGGAAATAAAAAATGGGCAGAAATAGAAAACTCAATCTTAATTTAATATTGAACAATTTGTCTTTATATTTTCTCTTCCGGTCATTTGTTGCTAATATCCCTGCATTATTGCCTTTATCCTTGGATCATATCCATATTGCTCCCATATTTTGTTGCAGTGCATTAGGTGTCACACTTGTGGTAGTGGGGTTGCACTGCTGTGTTGAATATTTCAGGGCATAAAACTAGCACTCTTGCCATGTGTGAAAGTCATGAGACCAAAACTGTATCTCTATATCCCAAAATGTTGTGCTTTTATTACATGGACAAGATTTCTACAAGAAGCACAACTATAATAACTCTTTATTCCAATATATTTCAATACTTAACTCAAAAATCAAGACTGAGTATAATGGATTTTATATGACTAGATAATCTCACTATTACTTAATAGCCTTATAACAAAAAAATCTTTGTTTTGAGTCAGAGCAATAGTAAGCTTCTTCGCATAACAAATGTTCATATTTGGGGTTGGAGTGATAGTAGAGTGTCTCAAATGCTGCTGATTGGGGTTTGATCCCATGCACCAATCTAAGCTCTCCAGTAGTGATTTTTTTAATTAATATATCTACTTAAGCTCTATTGTTAAGGTAGAATTAAGTGAAATAAGTTTTTAATGTTAAGTGTAGTATGACAGATAATAGCTAAATGTAATAATCAAATATAGATACCTGTCAAGATGAAGGCTTTTGTTTTTGGCTTTCTTTACCTTCACCTTTGTCCTCCACCCTCTTGCTCTCCTCCACTTTCTTGCTCTTGAATTTCCCCAGTAATTCAATTAAGTGGTAAAATGCAAGTGTCTGTTAAATTGAAAGCTTATGCATTTTGTTTTTTTTTCACCCTCACTCTTGTCCTCCACCCTCTTGCTCTGGAATTTCCCCAGTAATGTCAACAGATTGGATATTGTGTTTGAGCTTAGACAATATTGGTGTTGTAGAATAATGTAGAATGTTGGTGCATTCTACAAGTCCTACTTGCCACATCGACCCTCCCCTCAAGACACTTTAAGTCTATAAAAGATACTTCCCTAAATTGCAAGGGGCCTCCGGTCAGTCTTGCATGACAAATCCGGTCACCCCAGCTATCTGGAATCAATAAACCTGCTTTGCTGTTGTATTCTCTGAAGATTCGTTGTCTTTATTTGAGGTGGTGAGCTTTCTTGGACTCTTAACACCAGATTATAAACATGTATTGGATTTCAGTTATAAAAAAGAACACCCTCTTCACCAGTGCAACCTTCCCACCACGAGTGTCCCTACCTTCATCTTTCCCTATTGTCTTTGGACATTATTACCATAATATCATTTATGTGTCTAAAATCCCACAAATGAGTGAGACTATTCTGTGTCTATCTGTCTCCCTCTGACTTATTTAACACAACATAATAGTTTCCATGTCCATCCATGTGTAGTAAAATTTCATGACTTCATTTTTCCTGGGAGATACATAGTACTGCATTGTGTATATGTACCACAGTTTCTTTAGCCACTCATCTGTTGTAGAAAATTTGAGGTGCTTCCAGATTCTGGCTATTGTAAATAGCCCTGCAATGAATATAGGTGTGCAAAAGGCATTCTTGTATATCATTTTTGTGTTTCTAGAATATATCCCTAGTAATGGTATAACTGGATTATATAGGAGATCAATTTCCAGTTTTTTGAGTAATCTTCATATTGTTTTCCATAAAGGTTGGACTAGATGGCATTCCCACCAACAGTGAATGTGAGATCCTTTCTCCCCACACCCCTCCAGCACTTATTTTTCTTATTCTTTGTGATGTGTGCCAGTCTTTGTGGCATGAGATGGTACCTCACTGTTATTTAGATTTGCAACTTCCTTATAATTAGTGATGTGGAACATATTTTCATGTATCTTTATGGCCATTTGTAGTTCTTTGAGGAAATATCTTTTCATTTCTTCTTCCCATTTTTTGATGGGGTGGGATATTTATTTCTTGTTACATTCTGTCAGTACCTTTTATATCTTAGATATTAGTTCCTATCTGATGGATATTGGGTGAATAGTTTTTCCCTTTCTTTGTATATCCTTTGTATCCTTTACCCTACACACCCACCAACCAATCCAAAAACCCAAAGACATGCACACACACATTCCTGATTGAGGGTTAGGAATATAGTATAACTGTTAGGATTCATGCCTAGCATATATGCATAACTCAGATTTACTTTCTATAACACTTGATCACTCAAGCACCATCAGGTGTGGTTCTAGAACCCTTGTACAGACACCATTGTAGCCTATGTACTTTTTAGTATCACAAGACCTGATTAGCACAACATTCTTGGACTCTGCTTTAAACTACTGACCTGGTTGACTGAGATTTCCCCCAGGCCTTCTGAGCACCACTGGGAAGGCTGCTTCACTATGAAGACATCTGATTTCCTCAAATAAATGAATTATATGCTGACTTGTTAAAACAATATTCAATCAAGAAACAATCTAAAGAAACTAAATTAAAACTTAGTTTTTATTAAAATTTAATTCATCTACTATAGTGCAACATCCTGTAATTTTGTTAGTGTTGCTGTTGTTAATTGATTTGTTGCAGAGACTCTGCATCTCAAATTTGTGTAAAATGACCCAGCCTGAATTTTTCTGATTGTTTCACCATTTTGGGGAAGAGTGAAATCACACTCAAATACATTTATTTCACCATAATAGGATCTATTATGTGAAGGTTAACTTCATTAGTGTTATAAAATTTTGTAGGCGAATTAAAGTGATAACGTCAGTGAGGGAAGCCTTAGGCTCCAAAACTAGAACCTGAAGAGATGCTAGTCTGGAAGCAAACATTGATACAGGAATTAATAAGCACTGCAAAAAGATGCAAGAACTGGTTAAGGAATTCCAACACTCAAGCCAGGAATCACTGCCTGCTCCTAAGAAGGAAAGCATCTAAGAAGACCAAAGAATGAGCCCCTGCCTTCCTGAAACCCAGGCTTTTATTAGCAAGAACTAGACCATACCCTAGAGTGGAGAAGAAATACTAAGTAGGGAGAGACCTAGTAATCTAATCACCAAATCACATCTTAGGGCGATGTATGAATACTGAATAGGGTAGGACTCAGTAATACAACAAACGTGACTTTGAAACTATAGAATTAAGTGGGTTTTCAAAGCTTTCTATTTGAGGACCACCAGTATATCTGAAGGTTTCATTACTTATAAAGAAAATTCAGATATAATTATATCACTACAAAAGATAGTCAAAATTAAGGCACTAACTGATCCCTTATTGCTGCAAACCACTTCTCAAACTCAACAAGACTACAGTGTAGAATGAAAATGTGCACTGGACCTCCCCCCCACAAGAATATCTTAAAAGACTCAACGGGGATTTTTTACTTGTATGTTTAATACCTTACTAGTTATACCTCTTAGTGTGCTTATTTCCAAAGGAATAGGCAACCTCCTTCATCAGTTATTATCATTGTTTTTAATATTTTTATCTTTTTCATTTACATATATCTATTTGTTAATTTCACTTGGTTCTTCTTGGTATGAAATTCTAGAAGATAAAGTTCTCTTGGAATAAAAGCACAGGTCAAAAATAAGGCACAGAGACTATACAGCTTGTCATTCTTACCCCCAAAGGCACCAACAATGTAATATGGCACCATTCCCTGCTGCATAGGTATACTATAAAAAGGGGAAATCTTATGTATAGAAACAAACTCTTATCTATTAAGGATAAGAGTGCTTACATTTTATAATGCAGAGGAACCTCCCATCCTGAACATGTGTCATGAGGACCTGACTCCATATTATCGGACAGCAACCATCCAATTCCAAACCCCAGATTCCAGAGGAAGATCTGACATAGTTCTCTACAATAGCACCAGGAACCAAACTCCCCCTAGCAAATCCCTAATACAGCTCTGGCACCAACTTGCAACAGGTTGATACAACAACCTGACAATGAGGAAACAACAAAAACTTGATCCAAGAGCAGGCTGCCCTAACGGTAAGATGAAATCAGAAGGCACGCTCTCCTTTGATCTGTGCAAAAACCAAGATCACTAATTACAGAAGACTGATTATAGCAATTGTGACAGAACAGATCTTCTAGAACCATAATGAAAGACTCTATCCTAGACTATGTCCAATGACCTTTGAAATACCAAGATCTCTGGCTACAGACTAATTTTGTCATCCATAATTAAGCATACATTTTCCTGGTACCATAAAAAGACCTTGAGGTTAAATAATGAACATATATGGAATCTGTAGTTGCTCCCATGACAGTATGCTTCAAGGGTGGAGAAACTCTATATCTCCTAGATCAAGGGAATTCCCTTTCCAACTTCCTCAATACTTACTGTGCCTTTGCAAAAACAAACAAACAAACAAACTACAGTTTTATTTTATTTCTTGTGGTTGTTGTTTTGATGATGATTTTTTTTTTGTTGCTTCTGCTGTGTTGTTTGTCATTGCTTGGTTTTTGTTTGTTTTTATTTTTGCTTTTTGGGCAATACCCTATGATGCTCAGGGGTTACTCCTGGCTATGCACTCAGAAATTGCTTCTGGCTCAGGGTACCATATGGAACGATGGGGATAGAACCCAGGTCAGACCTGAATCTGCTACTGTGCTATCACTCTGGTCCCTTCTTCTTTTTCTTAATTTTTTTCTTTTTTCTTTGAATTGATTTTTATATCCTCTAGACGTCTAGATGGTTTCTCCCAGCTTTTATTTTCTTTCTTTTTTTTATTTTTCAAACAGAACCAAAGAACTTGAATCATCTTATTCTCCCTCATAACTTGTGGGGAAAAAATGGATGGGACCACGGGCAACCAGTCTTATGACCATTGAGAGGAAATAAAAAATGATCAGACTTAAGCACCAAAATCAAAGTCAACAACACCAGAATTAATACCCAATCTATAAGAAGCTATACACAAAGAAGAACTCTTACACTAGAAGTCTATGGGGCGAAGAGGTGGTATAGGATGCATTCTGGGAACAGCAGTGGAGGGAGGACAACACTGGTGGTGGGAATAGCCCTAATTTATTGTCACTATGTACCTTAAATATTACTGTGAAAGACTTGTAATTCACTTTGATCACAATAAAAATTATTTTAAAAAAAGATAGTTTTCAGCAAGACAAAGATATTTTAAACTTCTTCTTGAAGAAGGTGAGTGACTCACACCTGATGGTGTTCAGTGGATATATCTGGTTCTGTGCTTGGGGGCTGCTCATGGTGGCTTTCCAGAGATCATGCAGTGCCAAGGCAAATACATTCATCTCTTGTATGCTAAGCATATGCTCAGCCTATTTAACTCACCACATCTCCCAAAACATTTTTAAAATACTCCAAAATTAGTTAATATCAATTTCTTTTAATGATTTATTTGTGAATTTATTTATTTATTGCCCTTCATGCCACACCTGGTGACGCTCAGGGGTTACTCCTTGCTATGCACTCAGAAATTGCTCCTGGCTTGGGGAACCATATGGGATGCCAGGAAATCGAATCGTGGTCTGTCCTAGGTTAGCTTGTACAAGGCAAATGCCCTACCATTTGTGCCACTGCTCCGGCCCCTATTAATTTCCTTTAAACTTAATTATTAGTCATCTCTAAATAACCTTAATATAATGAATCCCAGTGGGAAGACACTTGATTCTTTTCTTAGAATTGCTTTCACTATGAATGTAGTGTGAATTACTTCTATAAGTAGAATTACAATTTTTTTTAAAATTTTTATTGTGACCAAAGTGCATTTCAAATCTTTCACTGCATCATTTATGGTACATAGTGACAATGAATCAGGGGCATCCCCACCACCAGTGCTGTCCTCCCTCCACCCTTGTTCCCAGCATGTATCCCATATCTCTCTTCGTTACCCCCCAGAATGCTAGTGCAACTGGTTTCCACTTGTTGTAGATTGAGCATCCATTCCACCGTCATTGGAGATAAAAAGGATAAGAAAAAAGGGAGAAAAAAATCTGGTGACAACTACCAAAAAAAGAGAAAGAAAAAAGAAAAAAGAAAAATGGAAGAATAAAAGAAAAAATGCACCTGGCAAATAAAAATAAAAATAAATCACCAAATAATAACCACAAGAGTGAAAAAGAGAAAAGTGGAAGAAAAAAGAGAAGAAAAATAAAGTCAAAGACTAACAAATCAAAACAAAACAAGAAAAAATAGGGGTGCTGGAGTGGCAGGGTTTGGCTTTCCCCTCACTTTTTTTTTTTGCATAGGCACAGTAAACATTGGGGAAGAAAGGGAATTCCCGTGGCCTAAGAGATTCTTAATTTACATTTATATTTATATTTTTATTATAATCCTCAACTGAAAAAAGTAGAATTTTTATTTTAAACCAGTTACTAATCTGACAGAAAGTTAATAATATCTACTCATCTGAAACAAAGCATAGATATAATATTTGAAGCAATATTTTAAAATACATCAGACAGCAAAGCGAAGTTGAATAAGTTAGTTGAACAAGGAGAGATTTACAAGATTGCTTTAATTTACAGATATCAGGGATCTTTATTCAGCAGTGCATGGATAAAGAACTGAGAAAGACTGCTGGAGTCTGCATTAAATAGAAAGAACTTAGAAGTCATAGAAACTAAGGCAGAATATTATACTTTACCTTGGGATCCAAAAATTTTTTAAAAAAATTGATAACTAAATTGGACTGTTGTGGTGAAAAGGGACTCATACATTTTTATGTTAGTGTTACTTGTTTCTGTCTGTCTAAAAATGGTGTGGAAATCTCAAAAAAAAATTAAGTGTAGGACTTTGCCGTGATTTAAAGATTCCATTTTTGGACATCTTTCCAAAGAACACTAAAATATAATTTTGCAAGGACAATGCCTGCCTATGTTCATATTAGGCTGTTATTTACAACAGCCAACATCTGAAAAGTTCCTAAGTGACCAACAAAGGTGACTAAATAAGGAAATTGTGGTACATATACTCAGTGAAAAACTATTTGGCCATGATAGAAATAGACATCTTGCAGTTCATTGTAATGTGGATGGAATTGGATATGTCATTACAGTGAAGGAAGTTAGAAGGAAAAGACAATTCTGGATGATTGCACACATATGTGGAGCATGAAGTAATGAAATTTAGAAAAAGAGAGGGGTATTTGGGGAAAATACCATTTTTAGAACATTTGTACTGCATGTAGCCAATCCAGATTTGATCCTATGGTCTCACGAGAGTATAAAAATCTATCACTAAGAATTATTTAAACAACAAATATATATTTCAAAAATGTAGCTAAAACAAAGTTTTCTGTATTGTTTTTGTTTTTTGTTTGTTTGTTTGTTTGTTTTGTGTCACACCCAGCAGCGCTCAGGGGTTACTCTTGGCTCTATACTCAGAAATCTTTCCTCTCAGGCTTCAGGGACCATATGGGATGCTGGGATTCGAACCACCATCCTTTTGCATGCAAGGCAAACAACCTACCTCCATGCTATCTCTCCAGTCCGACAAAGACATGTTTAAAACATATTTGGTAAGATATTTTAGTATCAGTATTTTAACTAAAAATATTAAAACAAATCCAGTTTATAAAAGGAAAATTATACCAAATAAGCATATTATCTTACATGAAATATTGATATTCAATATTACCCCTGAGAGAGGAGCATGGCAGCTCCAGTTTGCTTCATGGCCATACGCATGTTCTAGCTAATGAACCCCAGCATCACTTATGATCCTCAGAGCACTGCTTTGTAATACGATTTAAAGTTGGGAAAGTGGTGCCTTTTATCTTCTTTTTCCTCAGGATTGCTTTAGCTATTCTTGGGTGTCTCGTGTTCCAGATAAATTTCAGGAGTGTTTGATCCACTTCTTTGAAGAATGTTATGGGTATCCTTAAAAGGATTGCATTAAATCTATACAATGCTTTGGAGAATATTGCCATTTATTTATTTATTTATTTATTTATTTTCTGGGTCACACCCAGTGATGCACAATATGTTAAGAAATCATGTTTTAAAGGCAGAGATAATTACGGTGAGCAATAAAAGAGATTATTTTCCTTTTTTTGTTGTTTGTCTCTCCTAATGTGGCCCTCATGAAATTAGATCTTGCCATTGTTATAACTTCACAGTCATCTAATTGTCTAATTCGTAGCCTCTCTTAAGGGAAAAACTTCTACCCTATCCATGATGAAATTATCTAAAATGGGTTCAAAAGAACTAATTAAGGACACCAGGAATTTTCTTTATGTATTGTGTGTAGATCAACAGGGAGTACTACTATTCACTGGTGGTTTTATTATTCTCTACTTAAGTTTCCATTTTGTTTCCTTGTCTCTTATTTTAAAGACTATAGTATACTTTACAGTGTGGTAGCAGCGTGCTCATGCAGTGTGATTTTAAAGGTTCAGTTGCATTTTCTTTTAAATTTTTACAGAAAAATCTAAAAGTTTGGAAAGGTCATAAGAGATTACTCCTTTAATATTCTTATTTATAGAAAAACTGCATAATCACAAGGATTTTGAAGCAAAAGATACTAGTTTTATAAAAATCCCATATTAATCAACTGTTATGAATATTTAAATATATTCTCAAACATAGTAAAACAATTTTAAAATAATATATATCATGTAAGCTTTTAAGATTAAAAGAACGCTTAATTTGTATAGTGTTTTACTTTACTTTGTACAGTCTTACATCCTGTATTTATCTCTCTAGAATTAAAAACAATATTTTTATATCCTTTCAAAAACCAGAAAATTGCATAACAGAAGAAAAGGAAGACTCTATAGGTAAGCTGTGAATTCATTTTTATTTTAATCAAATAACCAGTCATTTGTGATTATTTATTAGTTCTTCAATACATAAAAATTGCTTATAAGAGAAAATTTACTAGTCACACAGTAAGTACAAATCACGTTATAAAAATATTTTTTCCTGAAGGGCTAATCACAATATACTGACAATAATACATTTAATAAATTGAAGATAGGGAAAATTAAATTATGTACACATTCACCTAATTCTGAGAAGAAAGTCGTTTTTAGTATTATATATTCTCCTTTTTTGATGATATGTAGTAGGTTACCTACAATTTCTATTTTTATATGTTGTTTTGTTTGTGGGTCACACCGGCAGCACTCAGAGGTTACTCTAAGTTCCGCATTCAGAAATCGCTATTGGCAGACTCAGGAACCATATGCGATGCCAGAGCTTAAACTCTTATTAGCCATGTGCAAGGCAACACTCTACCTGCTGTGCTATCTCTCTAGCAACTAATTTTTAATATTTTTAAAACTAATAATGATCTAAAATTAACATTTTATCACATTATGTTGGCTTATATTTTAGACAGTATGATGTAACTTGATTAATTAAACTCAGAATCATTATTAAAGCAAAGAACATCTGTTCTATATCTGTATATCTATGTCTATATCTATATCTATAGATATATAGTCTTTTGGATATTGTCATCTTTTTTTACTTTGACAAGGTCTTAGTTTCTCTAAAAATTTCTAAACTTTTTTCTGGACCATTACATACCTATATCTAATAAGTGATGGCTGAAATTAAATCTTCATTCTTTCTTGTTTTATTTTTCAAAATAATTCCAAAATGTTCCAGGCTCTGACTCAAAATTAATCCTGGCAGGACCGGAGACTGGATATGGAACCTAAATTGGCTGCGTGCAAGGCAAGCACCTTACCAGCTTTCCTACCTTTCTACCGAAAAATCTTTATTCTTTTAGTCCTTGTTCTGCACGTTCTTTCTCTTGTTCCTTTTTGGGTCACATCCATTCAGCCATGCTCAGAGATTATTCCTACTTACGCACTCAGAAACATTGCTTGCTGGCAGTGTTTGGCAGAGGATATGGGTAGCTAGGGATCAAATCCATGTGGGTTGTATGCAAAGCCAAGTGCTCTATACACTGTTTTCTTTCTCCAGACTCTGCAAAAATATAAGCATAAAATTCCTTACAGAAGTTAATATGTAATCTTAATATTTTTCTAAAATTAAATTTAATTGAGATTTGTTTAACTGATATCAAGATATAATAGGATATTGGAGAAGAGAAGAGGTCTGAGAATCACATCACTGGATTTCACAGTTGTGTAGTTTTTTTCTTTTGAAGTAACTCTTTAAAGAAAAGTTAACCATGTCACTAGAGAGGAAGAAGATCAAGTGATGAAAAGAGGAGGGCAATAGAATCGAAGAATTTGGGTAATGAAACATAATAGTCACATTCTTGAGGTAGGATGAAAGCCAATGACAGATGTTTGTGATACTTGTATATAGACCCAGTGGAAAAAGAACACATTAACATTTTTTTTTACTGGAGCCAGAAAGACAGCATGGAGGTAAGACATTTGCCTTACATGCAGAAGGTTGGTGGTCCGAATCCCGGCATCCCCTATGGTCCCCAGAGCCTGCCAGGAGCGGTTTCTGAGCATGGAGCCTGGAGTAACCCCTGAGCACTGCCAGGTGTGACCCAGAAACCTTAAAAAAAATTGCTTCCTCAATTCTTTTTGCTGGTGTGTATTTCTGGGCCATACTTAGAGGTGCTTGAAGACTACACATAATTCTTTCCTTAGAGGTTGTTTTGGCACTAGACTTAAGGCTCATTTTTGCTTAGGGGATCATGCAGTGTTTAGAAACCTAGGTCTCCTGCATGCAAAGCATACACTCAGCTTGTTGAAGTCTCTACAGTCCCTATTTGTTGCTTTTGATGAGGAAATTTCCCCCCCTTAGTTGAGTGTGTCAAAATAAAATTTGAATTTAAAGACTGAATAAATAGGAAATGACTCTGTCACTTTATGGGAGAAAACAATGTTTCTAAATTAATAACATAAATGAATAGGACCATCAGTAACAAATTCAAAGTAAATATTTAGAAAATTTAGTACATCTATGGCTCTGTTTCTAAATATAGACATAAAAACTAACTTTTGAATTTTTTTCATAATCCAGATTTTATTTAATACTTTAAGTTTCCTGTTTTCATTTTCAGATGTATAAGATCAAAATTGGCTGCTTTGTAGATTTATAGACTCCATGGACTTCTCTCTTGATGCTTCAAAAGATATTGAACTTCAAGAAGCTGAAGATACATTCAATACTCAAGATTTTTAGTTAAAAATATTGAACTAAGTTTTTTGGTAATCCATTTTAAGTTCTTATTAATGAGTTAAATAATAACTTCAATTATTATGTATTCTGATTTATAGTTTTAAGTTATGTTTAGTTTTGTTTTTCCATTGTAAAATATAAGCATTATTGTGTCTAAAATGAACTTGATATTACAAATTAAAGATGGGAGCAACTGTGCAATATTAAAAATATTTAGCTATATTAACTTGCTAGCTAAATAACTTACTAGCTAAATTAAGTTACTAGCTAAATTAAGTAAGGAACTATAAATATGTAAACAAATATGATCTTGTAAGTCATATATGTTAAAAATTAAAAGTTACTTGATTTGATAACCAATAATGAATTAGGTAACTTTAATCTTGTGGGGACAATAAACAATTGTTTTATAGTTCAGATTCCATTTCTATAAAAGGGTGAATTAAATCATACCTAGCATCATTAGATTGAAAGAGTAGATGATAGCACTCATTTTAATATTTTTATGAAACAAAATATTATTTTGTAATGTTATGATATTGTAAGAAAGATCTATTTATTAACCTTGTCTTTTAAAATTCCTATTCTTCTCATGGGTGTCAAGGGAGCAGAAAATTACTCAGATGTAACTGACTTCATTCTTCTAGGCTTCAGGGTTGGTCCAGAATATAACGTTTTTCTCTTCTTCCTGTTCCTTGTCATCTATGCCATGATTCTTTTGGGAAACATTAGCATGATGACAATCATAGTTACTGACTCCCAGCTGAACACACCAATGTATTTCTTTCTAGGCAATCTCTCCTTCATTGACATCTTCTACTCAACTGTTATTGCACCAAAAGCCATGGCCTGCTTCCTGTCTGAGAAAAAGATTATCTCCTTTGCAGGTTGTGTTTTCCAGGACTTCCTTTTTGCACTCTTTATTATAGCAGAGGGATTTGTCCTGGCTGCGATGGCCTATGATCGCTTCATTGCCATCTGCAATCCTTTACTTTATAATGTTCACATGACAAGACGCTTTTGTAGTCATCTGGTTGCTGGTTCCTATTTTTGTGGTTGGATTAGTTCCACCCTCCAAATGAGTACAACATTCTCAATATCTTTCTGTGCATCCCGAGTCATTAATCATTTCTACTGTGATAGTTATGAAATAGAAAAAATCTCCTGTTCTGATCTCTATGTCAATAAGGTGGTATCTCGTACTTTAGCTGCCATTATTATTTTGCCCACAATAATTATTATCATTATATCTTACATATATATTGTGTCTACAGTCTTGAAAATTCCCTCTAGGGAAGGGAAGAATAAAGCCTTCTCCACTTGCAGTTCCCATCTGGGAGTTATAAGTGTGCTCTATGGAACTGTTTCCTTTGTATATCTCACACCTCCAAGTAACCCTGAACTTCGTAAAGTGGCTTCAGTGTTTTACATATTGGTCACACCCATGTTAAATCCTCTAATCTACTCTTTAAGAAACAAAGAAGTCAAACAAGCTTTGAGAAAAATTCTGTGGAAAAAAACAGCTTTATCTTAATTCTACATTTTTGTCGCTTCTATATTAGTGGTCCAATTGAATCACTAAAGAACCTTCTAATTTGGCTATCTAATTGGTTCATTCTTTTATTAAAGGCTGTCTGTGTATAAATTCACTCCTCTTTAAGAGCAGTGTTATATATCATGAGAAGTAACATAAATTGTAGGCATTCTACATATTGGCATATACTTTTACACTTTTTATAGGCATGACTTTATGATAGTAAGGGAAAGATGTTCTCCCCTTAATTTTATTTAGTTGATGGTCAGAAAATAATGTTTAAGATATTAAGCTTAAAAGATGGAATTCTTATGGAAGGAACAATCAATTCAATGCAGAATGATCTTGAGTTGTAATATTTAATTCTGTTTTATAAAATTTATCATAATGATGTGAATTTGTTGAACAAAATTATAAGATTTCCTTTAGTTGGTTCCATGAGTTTATTAGAAGCATTTATTCATTTACTAGTATTTCATTTCATTTTATTACTTCTTTCTAATATTGATAGTTTTGCTTTACTTAATATTAAAAAATTTGAAAAAGATTTTATTACATCTAGTCTTCTAAATACTGACTACTCAAATCCACAAAGAGATCATATTTTTGTGTGTGCATACTTTTGGGTCATATATAATGGTGCTGAGCAGTCATTCCTGGAGGTTCTCAGGAAATATTTTACAATATTGGGGATTGAATTCAGATCTGCTGCATACAAGGAAAGTGCCTTCCCATCTATGATCTCTTGGCTTGAGTCTTATATCTAAAGAAACAAAAGTTACATAGGAAGTTAATTTATACCAATTGTTGTTATTTTCTCTTATATTTCTTTTATATTTGTTATTTTTATGTATAACATTTACATTTGCTCTGTATTTGATATTTAAAATGAATGAGATATTTTATATGCCTGATCTTTATTGTATTGGAGACCTTTATGGATTATTTATATTTTCAAAATATTATCTTTTTGGCAATATATAGCAATATATATTTAGTAATATATAGTATAACTACACTATATATTAGTATTTATATTAGTATATATAGTAACTATAGTAATATATAGTAATAATAATCTGAATTAAGTTTTAGTTTTTAAATGTAAATTGTTGGTATAAAGCATGTTACCAAATATGTAAAAACCAATGGAAAATATTTCCTTGGAGAATAATCAAGGATGTTTTTATAACTATTTCTTGTATTATGAAACAAAATTATGACATTAATGAGAAGATGTTGAAGGTAGAAGTGACAAATTGTAAAAGATGTACTGTTTTGTTTCTCTGTATACCTCAGAAGGATGAGGTCATTCAAGTATTTTTTCTCCATTGTCTGGGTATTATTACCATACAGTCTTTTATTTTTATTAAATACTACAGATGAGTGAGACTATTCTGTGTCTCTCTCTGACTCATTTCACTCAGTATAATAATTTTTAAAAATTTTTCTGATGCATTTTACTTAACAAAATACCTTCCATTTTCATCCAAGTTACAGTAAACTGCAATATTTCATCTTTTCTTAGAGTTGCATAATATCCATTGTTTATATATCACAATATCTCTGTCCATTAGCTTGTCATTAATATTGGGATATTTTTATATGCTGATTATTATATTAGGACTGTAGTGAACATAGGTCTACATAAGCATTTTTTAAATTAATATTTAAAAATATTTCCTCGTTTAGAAGATAGATGTCAAGATCATATAATGAAAACAAAACCAGGAAATCATCAGTGTCAAATGAGAATAAATGTTTTATCCTAAATTACAAATGAAAATGCAAATTCAGGCATGGGAGGGTGAGGGTAGAGATGAAAAGGGAGTTGGAAAGAACATAAGGACATTGCTGCAGGATCTTGGGAGCTTAGGAGATAGTAAGGTATGGTAACCATCTATATTAAATCCATAAATGTTAATGGTAACTTAAACTATAATAATTTAATAAAGTTAAAGAAACTGAAAGAAGCCATATCATTTGTTCTGCATTTATTTAATTGCCTAATATAAGAATGTGTCCATATAGTAAATCAATTAGTAAATATACTAGTTATCATAGAGTACACATTTCCATGCAAAGGCTGAGCATTAATCACATCCTATATTTTTCTCCCAGGAAAAATTGTTTTTGTTCTACTATTAATGTGGATCTCAAAATCAAATGACTATTGTATATTAATTAATGTTTTCAATAAATCAATTAATATGATTTTAATTTTTTGGGCATTTGACTTCAAGTTTCATCTTTATTTGCTTAAAAGGCTATATGTGAGTAAGTGTGTACATTTTTGTGTGTATGTGTGTCAACTTTGTCTATACCAGGGTTGGAGGAGGACAGGAGTGATAATATAGTGTGAAGTATGCATGCTTTGAACATGGCTAACCCAAGTTCAATCCCAGCATCCCATGCATTCCCTTGATCCTGCCAGGAATAATTCTTAGTGCAGGAGCTAGAAGGAACCCTGAAACATCAACATATAACATTAAGTTATAGCTTAAAAAAGAGAGAGGAACAGAAAGACAGAGAGAGAATATTTAGCTTGGTTTTGTAGGCTTATTAGTGCCTTAGTTAGAGATGCAGTGCTGCTCTGAACTGGTAGCGGTGAGTCCACCTGCTCATACAAAGATGTTCATAGAGGCTCAAAGATACCTGTTGTAATGCTTCAGAAATCATGCCAGGGAGATATCTCAGGAACATATTTCTAGTCCATTGAATTATCTCCCCAGCTTTTATCTTAAGGTAAAAAAAATTATGGATAAATGCACCTACTTTTGCTCCACTGCCACACTTCTTTTTTTACTTACATCATGGAAGGAATTATTGGTCAGTTTCTCAGAAAAACAAATTGAGCCAGGTTTATAAAAGTTACTCCATGCAATATAAATTGGGAAAAATGAATTACTGAAACATACGCGTTCAACTCAAGTTTATACAAAAGTGCACTGGTAAAGAAAATATTGTTTGTCTTTCTTTGGGGAAGAATATACCCTGCAGTACTCAGGGATTACTATAAATATTCCATTTAGCGATCACTCCTGCAAGGATGAAGTGCCAGCAATTGAATGCAGGTCTACCAAATGTAAGATAAGTGCCCAACCCACTGCCCTATCTCTCTGGCCCTACGGGAAATATTCCAAATAAAAATAATTTTCAATTGCACAAATTGTTGCTTTATTATTTGGAATATGATCTGGGTGACTTACTGTGACTGAAGGATAATGATTTATCTGGGTAACAGGGAACTCAGAAGTAATGACATTGAAGAATTTATAAAGTTGTCTGTAGTTAAATATCTTTGAATCATAAAAGAAATGAGACATATAAATATTTTGGATTATTATCAATAATATACCCTTTGTCTTATAAAAACCCAAAACTCTGATCCTCATGGACCTAGATTCTTCAGTTTCGATAGCTTAACAACTGCTTACCATGAGGTGGGGAAAACATTGATGCTGCAATAATTTGAAAAATATTATACCTGTTATACTGAGTCTGAAGTCATAATGGATCACATTTGATATTTTGCGAGACTATCAGAGACTAGATTCAATACCTCTATGTATTTGTCCAATACCATGTTCTTGCTTTAAAAAGATCCAAGCTGGTGCTAGAGCAATAATACACAGAGTAGCACATATCAGACTAGGGATTGATTCCCAGCACCCAAAATGGTTCCCTAGACCACCAGGAGTGATATTTGAGGAGAGCCAGGACAAATCCCTGAGTACAGCTGGGTAATTCCCACAAAACAAAAAATTATTTAAAAATTAAATTATCCAAACTTCCAAGAAAGTAGGAGAAGATATAGACTCAAAATTAAAACCTCATCTTAACTTTGAATACTTAAAATAATGCCAGAGATTGGAGCCAGAGAGATAGCATGGAGGTAAGGCATTTGCCTTGCATGCAGAAGGATGATGGTTCGAATCCTGGCATCCCATATGGTCCCCCATGCCTGCCAGGAGTGATTTCTGAGTGCAGAGCCAGAAGTAACCCCTGAGAGCTGCTGGGTGTGATCCAAAAGCCAAAAAAAAAAAAAAAAAAAGCCAGAAATGATCTATTTAGAAAATCCACTATGTCTATTGTCCAGGTAAATAATATAACAACTTCATGTTCTCAGATACTTTCTTATGCTAAGTAAGATCTATGAACCCATTTTTATAGTTATAATTTAAAATGAGAAATTAAGTTTTTAAACATGGTGCTAGAGATTAATCCCTTATAGCTATTTTACCTTACCTCTAAAATAAATTTTGTGTGATATTTGGAAATTTACCTGATAGTACTTAGTAAGTACTCCTGTTTCTTTGATAAGGGTCACCTCTTTTATTCTCAAATAACCATATTAGTGCTGGGGAATGAACTAGCGTTGATTGAATTCAATGCAAGCACATTAGCCTTTGTACACTTTCTATCTTTCTCTATTCCCCTATAAATAACTTTATAGAATTATTATTGTATTTTGCTGATGCCACTTTATGAATAATTATTGTATCTTTTAAATTTAATTGTTTTGTGATCTTTCTGTGTTTATAGTAGCTGTTTTTAGAGCTTTTTATTTTTAAAAATGTTTCTGGAATATTTTTAGAAAATGTTTCTGGCAGGTTTTGTTGACCATGTATATGCATTATGTATGTGTCCATATACATGTTTATGGAATACACTGTTCAGTTTCTTTGACTTCTAATTATTTTGGAACTAGATAGTTTAGATGATTTTCTATAACAACTTTAAGTAGAGTTTTTTTCTACTCTCCAAGTCTTATTTTTGTTAGCTTCTTTATTTTACTGTGATTGTTCTTATGTTTATTCTAGTTGTTCTTGGAAACATCTGGTGTTATTTCTCAGAGACACACTTTTTAGCTCCTTCTGGAAGATAGAATTTTTATAAGATGTATCTTTATATTTCTTTTGAATTAATTATTTGAATCATGACTCTTCATAGGCTTCCTAACCAATTGATAAACAACAATAATTATTTTCTAGTATTTTTGAAAAAATAACTTTTGATACATTTATTCATAATATGATTCAACTTATCTGGTGATTTTTGCAAGGATAGTATGCGAAGTCAATTTTGGAAGTTGGTTTGAATCACAAAAAGGATCATTTTAGACATTGCTTTTTCCATTACTATTTTAGTAAACACCTTCATAGGTGTAAAAAAATTCTCTTAAATGCCTATCATCAAATACTTCTGTTTTCATATTTCTTTATGCTTGAACCTTCCGACAATTTTTCGCTTTTTCTGAGCTAATTGAATAAGGTAAAGAAAAAGAACTAGTCACATAATTTGCAAAGTAAATGAGTTTTCTCAGATCATAAGTTGATTTATCACAACCCTGACTGCAATAACAGATGAATAAAGGAGATGAAAGAAGGCGACCTAGAAGAATACACTGGAATGCTCAGCAAGGATTAGTCAGTTTTTCCAAAGTTCCATAGAAGAAACATGGATGGATGAACAAGTATAAATAGTAGTAGTATGGGGCCAGAGCGGTGGAGCAAGAGGTAAGGCATCTGCCTTGCCCTCGCTTGCATAGGACAAACAAGAGAGTTAGAGCCCCTGGCATCCCATATGGTCCTCCAAGTCAGGAGCGATTTCTGAGCGCATAGCCAGGAGTAAATCCTGAGAATCACTGCGTGTGGCCCAAAAAAATAAAAATAATAGTAGTAGGAGAAAGTGGAACTCTGCCAATCTTGATGCCTTTAAGGCTAAAATCATAACTTCTGTTTGTTCCCCTTATAACCTATGAAAGTTATCAGTTGACAGACCAAAAAAAAAGTTTCTTGTAATATATTATTCTCTCAAATTTGCTCAGATCATTACATTAGTCAATCAAATATTTCCTATTTAATAATTATAATATTATGACTTGGATTAGACACTAGTTCTTTAAAACTGTTATTCTTTTAAATGAGTAGATTTCTTTGGTTATTGCATTTAAGTCATGATCTTCCATAAGGACCAAAAGGACCAACCCATGATATGAAGTTGCACGGAGTGGTATCTGACAACTACCCTGACAATGATAATAAAAGAGAGCAGTAGAAAGCCTGTCCCTAAGACAGGTGGAGGTTGTGGAAGGGAAGGAGAAAAATGAGGAATATTGGTGGTAGGAAAATTACACTGGTGAAGGGTGGTGTTCATTTGATGACTGAAACCAACTACGAACATTTCTATTACCATGGTGCTTAAATAAAGAAATTATAAAAAAAAATGATACATCCAAATCATGTAAGAATCCCAGACTCATCTCTTGGGAAGTGAGGAGGTGAATCTCATATTTTTAAAATGTGATTTTACCTAAAACAATACGATTTGGAGGAGCCAGAGAAATACTGCTGGTGTTAAGGCATATACCTTGCATTCATCCCACCTCTGTTACTTCTCCAGCATCACAATATCTCAGGCTTGGAGACCCTAAGAACTACCTTGGAGGTCGCTAGCTGCCACCATAGCCTGCATAAGATACCCTGTACTTATTATGGAGCTTGGGAAGCACTACATCCTCTGGTACTTCCATTGAACTATCAATCCAGGATATCTGAACACTAGTTGGGGGGACTAAAATAAATACTGAATAAAACTTTAAATTTATATTGGTTTGGTAAGAACTCTCAGTGATACTTAGCCAAATATGCAGGATGGTTTGGTAAGATACTTAGCCAAATATGCAGGATGGTTTGGTAAGATACTTAGCCAAATATGCTGGATGGTGCAATATTAGGGATTTGAGAATGCACTGATGCTCAGTTTCTGTGTACCTGGACCATCAGGTTCACCCAAGCAGTGGTCTGTGGCTTCCAGAGTTACAGCTGGTAGTGCTCTGAGGATGAGGACCATGCAGTTATGGATATTGAACTGGTGTCTGGACCATGCAGTTATGGATATTGAACTGGTGTCTGGTCATGAAAAAGCATCCTCCCCTAACCCTTATGGTATCTCTCTTGAAACTTAAAGATTCAAGATAAAGAATAAAGTTAATATTTATCCTGCTAAAATCAATTAAATAACATAAATTTTATACTCTTCTATAGTACCAACCTCAAATGTAAATGTTTAACCCTATATACACTATTTATAAGGCTTGATTTGTCTGTAACTCCTAACTACTAGTACTATGGAAAACATGAGAATGTTACTCATCAATTGAAATGCCAAGATAAATGCAGAGAAGGCATAACTAAATTAGTAGAACTATAGTTATTAATATTCTACTAGATCAAATGGTTATAGAAAATATGGAAAAACATAATTCAAAGTCTTAACACATCTGATGTATTACATTTTACAAAGTCACAAGTTACTTATGATTGAGTTGTCCTTGTACAATATTCATATAACACCAATCCCTTCACCAGTGTCCATTTCTCTCCACCAGTTTTCCAGGTTTACTTCCTGCCCCAAAGCCTGCCCTTTGGTAAGTCATTTTCTCCTCAAATTTCCTCATAGTATTCACTTCCCTGACTATTCTGCTAGCCAGCACTCCATTTCAGGACAGAACTCCTGCTGAAGACCACTTCTTATGAACCTCATATTTATTTTCTTTGGACTTTTGTTGTCCCCCTACATTATTTCTATCATACAGATGAGAGACCATTCTTTGTCTCTCTCTTGGGCTCACTAACTTTGCTCAACATAATACTCTCCAGACCCATCTACATAGCAGAAAATTGCATGACTTCATCTTTTCTTATAGCTTTAGTATTTTATATACATACCATGTATTACTATATATAAATAAACAAATATAAATTATAGTTATATTGTTATAGTTGGGCACTTGAGTTTTTCCAGATTTAGGCATTGTCAATGATGTTGCAGTAAGCACAGCGGTGCATATCTCCTTTCTGGATTGTTTTTGGGTGCTAAAAGGAACTTGTACATGATAGGATAAAATAGTATAGTAACTATTAAAAAAGAACATACATCTGAATACTTAGGATGAGAACAAATTAAGGATAGCATAAGATTAAAACAAAAAAATAGCATCAAATGTCACCTGAGAAAATTTCAAATTAAGAAAAAAGGGAGTCTTATGGACAGAACTAAACATCCGAGCTCAAGTCAACAACAATGAAATCATGATACCCCAAACCTTAACAATCAAACCTTAAAATGGGCCCATTAAGTTGGCAGGTTGGGGGTTATGGGGTGGTGGCATAATCTGCAATCTGGGAACTTTGATGAAGGGACGTCTACACTGGTGATAGGCTTGGCCTTGAAACATAGTATGGCTAAAACCCAACTATTAAGAACTTTATAAATCACTGATTTCAATTAAAATATTAAAAATAGAAGAGGGTCAAAAACTTTCTAAATAATAGTAGCAGTTTTCAAAGTTTATTATTATAATCACAATTTACAAAAATCAAGAAAGATAAACAGGAAAATGCCATATTATAGTTTCTGAAAATTAGATACAAAAGAAAAGTAGTAGTAGTAGTAGTAGTAGTAGTAGTAGTAGTAGTAGTAGTAGTCAGTAGGAGAAAAAATATACATACAAAAATTGTGTAAGCACAAATTTTTGTTATAAACCAATAAACCAGAAGACAATGTCAGGGCACTTCATCTGGGCTGCTTTCACTAGCTAAAAAAGTATATATGGTTGTCATCAGTAACATTATATCTTAATTTATTTTTACTTTATTATTATTTAGGTAATATGATTTATAATAATGTATTCAATAGTATTCATATTTAAGCTTCAGTGTTCAATGTGTCTGCACCTCCATAAAATTAACAAAAACTATCTAAGAGGGTCTTGGGACAAGAAGCTCATTGACATGATTTTGTATCCCATGTTTTGTTTCCCATCTCGAATGTGTCAGTCACAGAACTGAACTTCAGCATGGAAGCAAAGAGCTGCCAAATGGATACCGTATGTCTCCCAAAACTTTAACTCAAATGATTGTGAGATTTTTCCTTTCTTTTTTGGTTTTTGGGCCACATCTGGTGAACTTTTAGGGGTTACTCCTGGTTCTGAACTCAGAAATTGCTCCTCGCTTGGGGGACCATATGGGATGCCACGGGATGAAACTGTGGTCCATCTTGGGTTAGCTGCATGCAAAGCAAACACCCTACAGCTGTGCCAACTCTCCAGCCCTTGATTTTAAGATTTTTGTTTAATGATTCTGAAACTTCCAAGATCCTACGCTACAATTGTTTCATCAAAAGATTGTGTATGCTTGTAAATAAGTGTTTAGTGATAAATACTTTTATCTATTGTCTCCTCCTTATACATTAAATTTAAACTATTAGTGTAAAATCAATGCAATAAAAGTGGCAAATTTTAAGGAAATTGCATAACATTACTCGGAAAATCTTGTAACTTTTTTTTAAAAGTGAAGCAAGATAGCTTGATTGAGTGAAACTTACTTAGAAAAGATGTGAGGGGTGGGGGCCAGAGAGACAGTGCAGTGGGTAAGGTGCTTGTCTTGCACGTGCCAAACCCTAGGTTTGATCACTGTCATTCCATATTGTTTTCTGATCCTGTCAGGAATAACTCTTGAGCACCACCGGGTGTGGCCCTAAAACAAACAAACGAAGATATGAGGGTAGAAAAAGAGAGGAAATTCTTCTTAACAAAAAAGTCCCAACTTGAAGAAAAAGCCTGTATAGTAAAGAAATACATTTTACAGAGAAAAGTTTAGAATTTCTTTTATGTAATTTTATTTATTTTTCAAAATGTTAACTAGAATTTTGGGAATAGTGCTAATAAAATTTATACTAGACAAAATTCCATAGGGCTCATTAATTTAACTATTGCCTATATCTGCTTTTATGAAAGTGAGAGAATGGAGGATATAAGGCAGAAGGACATTGTCTTTTAATTGATTTCTTGCTGTGCTTCTCTTTTAGGTTTTGGTTTCTACTGGGAAAACCACACCATGGTTCTTAATCATAAAGAGCAGGTGTCTCTGTCTTCTTTTGCTAGTTTATAACTTAATTCAAATTCTCCTATCCCTTAAAAATATTTCATGTTCCATATATTCTCTTTATTATAATTATATTATGGCATATTTACAGCAAATAAATGGATTTCTAAGAATAAGGACTGCAATATATTTAAATGAAAAATTGTTAATATTCTTTTTTATAAATAATGAAAATATAAGCAAAAGCACTTCTCATCCAAATATATGTGTTTTTGTTTTATTTGTGCTTTAACTATAAAGCGTAGTGTTTTGGTCTGTAATTAGAGGTTAATTTTTATGTCCTTTAGAGTGAACTTCTAACATACTAGAGAACTGGCTAGTTAACTAAATAATTTCTTTTCTCACTTTCCTTTTATATTACAATATAAAGTGCATTATAGATAAGAGAGACCATTAGTCCCCTGTGACTATGTTACAGAGGGAATGCCCATCAACTCTGGATTCTTTTCCCAGGAGAGAATTTCTCTCAGGACATATCTCAGGTCTATTTGTTGGTTTAACTAATAAAAAGTATGCTCAACTTCTAAAAATTAAAAAGAGAAGCTATGGTGCTTTAATATCTTAGCAAATTTGAAAAATGATTTGAACTGTAAGGAAAGGCAACTTATACTGCAGAATAAAATCCTGTGGAACTTAGGTTTGTTTCTTTTCCTGTTATTTTTTAAACAATAATAATTTTAAATATAGGAGGGGGCCCATTTACAATAATATCCATGAGACTATCTTCTTTAACATTTTTATTGTTAATACTAATTTCTGATACCTAAAACCAGTAAATCAACATTTCTTTTAACATTTTTTATGTTTAAATAAGGTAGATCATGTAACAATATGTAATGACAAGACTCCAATTTACTTTAAAGCAATATAATAATTATTGAAGCCAGAGCTAAAGTTATTGCAGCCATAGTTGAAATTGATATTTTAGACTTTTATAATTATTTTGTATTTAATTTACTCATCTGTTAAACATATTTTCATGGCATGTGAATTTTAAAATTGATCATTTTTCTGGTTTCTTAACATATTGATATAAGTTACTCAATAAAAGACTTTATACTTCTCTATAAGTCAAAATAATCCTCTTCAATCTGCTTTTATATATGATTCCCCATTAACAAAATTAGACCAAAGTTTTCTTTCTTTTCTGTTTCTGAGAGTTTTCTGTTTCTTTTCTGTTTATTTCTTTTTCTACATCTGAATTTCTTTTTTATTTTGTTAGTTTTGATTTTGGGTCTATACACAGCAAACAATACCCAGAGTACATTCTGTACTCAGGAATCATTCTCAGAGACAATTTCAGGTTCTGACAATTGAACTCTGGTCAGTAGAATTTGAAGCCATCATTCTGTTTACTGTTTATCTCTCTGGCCCCTATTTCTGGGCTGTATTTTACCTTTCTTCAAAAAAGTAAACATTTACTTTTTAAATATTACCTGCCTTTAGATTTTCCCTTGTGCCTTCTTTTATATACATAAGTCTTTTTGTTTATTATTAGATTGGCTTATATATGAAAAAAGAAATTTCCCAAGATCTTACAATTCTCTGCTTGTATTTGATTCTAAAAATTTCCAATGGTCCAATAAAGGGAAAGAAGAAGAAAGGAAGGATGGACAGAAGGAAAGAAGGAAGGAAGGAAGGAAAGAAGGAAGGAAGGGAGTAGGGAGGGAGTAGGGAGGAAGTGAGGGAGGAAGAGGTGGAAGGAAAAAGGGAGGGAGTTAAGAAGGAAGGGAGGGAGGGAGGGAGGGAGGAAGCAAAGAAGGAAAAAAAAACAAAATAAAAAAGTCTAGGGTCAAACAGGGAGAAAGAAAACAAAGGAAGAAACAAGTTTGATTTTATTTTGTATGCTAAATTTAAGAAGAATCACCTCTGTTCTTTAGATCAACTGTGTCACTAAGATGCTTTTCACAGGGGAAAAGCAGTAGAATAAATAGGGATCTGAGGCTAATGTGCAAATGATGTTTATATCAGTACCTGAAGTCCTTATCCTGTTAGAAGAAAGACAAATACTATTTTTAGTAGTAAATAAAGAAACAAGTTAATAATGAAAATACAATGATACAATTAATGTAATGGATTTTCATGACAATAAAACCTTAATTGGATGGTACCTTCTTTAAGGACAGCAGAACTTAATAGTTAATATTAACTCAAGAAAAGTAAATAAAGTAAAATCTATTGCCAGACTTATTTTTTAGAAAATATACATTTCTTATCTAGGAAAAAAAACATATATTTCTAAAGCAAATTTAGAAGACAGATTTTTATTATTTGCTAAATAGCATAAAATGTTTACTAGGAAGACTTTTTAAACTAGCAATGGGGGAATGTATGATGAAAGATAAAATTTCCATGTTTGTCTTGATTTTTTATTGAAATAAATATTCTGATGATTTGCTTCTTTCATTTGTACCATTTTTCCAGTTCTACATATAACTAACTATGAAGAGTGAGCTTCCTAGAAATTACTCAGAAGTGACTGAGTTTATATTATTAGGATTCAGAACTCCTCCAAAGTTTCAGATCCTCTTGTTCTCAATGTTTTTGTTGATCTACATGGTTACTGTAGTGGGAAATATTACCATGATAATTGTCATTAATGTAGACTCAAAACTTCAAACACCCATGTATTTCTTCCTTAAAAATTTGTCTTACTTAGATCTCTGCTACTCCACAGTCATTGCTCCTAAAACATTACAGAACTTTTTGTCTAATGAAAAGAAAATTTCTTATAATGGCTGTGCCACTCAGTTTTTCTTCTTTGCTCTGTTTGTCACAACTGAAGGCTTTCTTCTAGCAGTAATGGCGTATGATCGTTTATCAGCAATTTGTTTTCCTCTCCTTTACCCTGTGCAAATGTCCAATAAAGCCTGTGTGAGACTGGTAACAGGATCTTATATCTGTGGAAGTATCAACTCCATAGTCCAAACAGGTTTCACCTTCAGTTTGCGTTTTTGTGGAGAAAACAGATTGGACCACTTTTTTTGTGATGTCCCAGCACTAATCAAGATCTCATGTGTTGACACGTTTGTGAATCAGATAGTATTGTTTATTATCTCTGCTCTCATCATCATTAGTACTACAACTATCATTTTGGTTTCCTATGCTTATATTCTCGCCACAGTTTTAAAGATCCCCTCAAACCAGGGCCGAAGTAAAACTTTTTCCACATGTGGTTCCCATATAGCGGTGGTGAGTTTATTCTATGGAACTGTGTTCTTCATGTATGCCCAACCTGGAGCCATCTCATCACCACAGCAAGACAAAATTGTCGCGGTGCTCTATACCCTTGTGATACCAATGTTAAATCCTCTAATATATAGTCTGAGAAATAGAGATGTAAAAAATTCTGTGAAAAGAATATTTTGCAGAAAATAACTCACTATTTGTGGAGACAGTACATAGTGTACAGATTTTGTTTTTCTGAAGTTCCTATTATCTTTGCTATTGAAATTATATATTTGTATAAATAACAAACTGTACATTATTATATAACTGTAATATATTATAATATAATTATTAATCATTATATAATTATTAATAGAAACAATTCTATATTAGCATTAATTGCCATTAAAATTTTAGCGAGTGATGATATGTAAAAGTGTATTTATGTTATTTCTAATTATATTTTATTTCAATTTTCTTTGTTTAAAAGCAAATATAAAATGTTTTTTTATAAAGTAATTATAATAGGCTTCATCTGTGTCTACTACTCCTTAACTGTTTCATTTCACAAAGTAAATTGATTACCATTTAGCAAAGATAACTTCCCACTATATGGGTAGTAAAATAAAATTGCACTAATTACATAGAACACTTTTCCTAAGAAGGAACACTATCTCTACAATTAATGCATAAAAGGAGTCCCACAATATAATATTTGGGAAGCAATTACATGGAAAATGTGTGATGACAACATTTTTTGTTTTATTTTCTGCTTTTATTCTAAATATGAAATGACACATTTTGTAATAAAATTTAGTGCACAAAGAACAAAACTTACATGTCATAACCTATTTTTATTTTGACTTATTTATATATTTACTTTATTTCTTATTATTTATTTGGCTTTTTAATGCTGGGGATTGAATTCATTCAAAAAATGTGCTTTACCTAGAACTATGACAAATTTATTAAGAATGATCACTTGTGTCTATTTTTGGCCACACACAGTGTTGGTCAGGGGTATTCTGTGCTGAAATATGACTTGGCGAAGCTGGAGAACAATATGGCATGCTGGGAATGGCACTCAGGTCATCTGTGTAGAAGGAAAGTGCCTTCCTTGGTATACTTTTGCTTCAGCACCTCATTTTTTTCTTTAACATTTTAATACATTTTTGTTTTAGATCAATATAACAATCGTTCATAAGTTTATCTATTTTATTTAAAATATATTGCACACTTTATTCATTAAAATCAGTTAAAGTGAACATTTTTGGTTTTATTTATTTATTTATTGGTTTTTGGGTCACACTGAGTGGCTCAGGGGTTACTCCTGGCTCTGTGTTCAGAAGTCGCTCTGACAGGTTCAGGGACCATACGGGATGCGGTAATTCGAAACATGGTCTGTTCTGTGTTGGCAATGTGCAAGGCAATTGCCTTACCGCTGTGCTATTACTCCAGTCCCTATTTATTATATTTAAATTTTAGTTAATATAAAAGTTTATTTCTCTGTTTGATATGGACTGATTTTCTTTTTTGTTGTTTTTGTTTTTGTTTTGTTTTGTTTGTTTTGGGGTCACAATGGTTACTCCTGGCTTTGCACTCAGAAGTCGCTCCTGGCAGGCACCAGGACCATATAGGATGTCAGGATTCAAACCACCTCGAAGCAGCTGCATGCAAGACAAAGGCCCTACCACTGTGCTGTCTCTCGAGCCCTGGACTAATTTTCTTTTCCAAATGTTGCTCTTTGAATTTAAAATTTTTAATGAGGAAGTGTCCTAACTTTTAAAAAATTATGAAGAGGAAATAAAGGTGTTTGCTCCACTTTCTTTGTTGTTACTCTTTTAAGATATATGTGTGATAAATAGAAATCCTATGGGCTGGAGCAAACGTACAGTAGGGAAGCTACTGCTTTGTTCAGTGGGTAGGGTGCTTGCCTTGCAGGTTGCCCACCTGTATTTGTTCCCATTATCCCATATAATCCCATGAGCACCGCAGGAGTAATTCCTGAGTGCAAGCAAGGACTCCTGAGCATCACTGGGTGTGAAATTGCAGAAACTTAAGAGATAAAGATATAATGAGATATTTATAGTAGATTATTAGTTACATATTATAAATATATGATTTGCTATATAAATTTATATACACACATATATTAAAAATGAAAGAACAAAGTATCTGCTCTGACTTACTGCAGCAGTTGAGTGGCAGAAAACTGACAATAATCTAATTGAATAAGATAAACTGAATGTGATTTTCATTCTCACTTTTTGTTGTTGTTGTTGTTTTGGGGGCCACACCCCGTGACGTTCAGGGGTTAATCCTGGCTCAGTGCTCAGAAATTGCTTCTGGCTTGGGGAACCATCTGGGACGCTGGGGGAATTGAACCAAGAACCGTCATGGATCAGATGTGTGCAAGGCAAATGCCCTACAGTTGTGCAACGCTCTGTCCCCCATTCTCACTTCTTTTAACATCAGGAAAATAAATTTGAAATTTGTTCTTATAAAAATTATTTGTATCATTATAAAGGATCATTAAATTCTTGCCTCTTGGTAAAATAATAGTGTGCCAAAAGTAATGAAATAGTGGATAGGGATTTTACCCTTCCTATTGATGATTTAGGTTTAATTCCTAGCACCAAATACTTCCCCTGACCACAAACAGGAATGACTTCTGAACACAGAACCAAGAGAAAGCCTTGAGCACTGCTGGGTGCTCAAGACCCCTAAAAATATAACTAAATAAGATCCAAATTAAGTTAACATTTTATACAAATAGTATTTATCTACATTTATTATTGGATATTTCAATTTATGTATATTATATCATATTTCAAGTCACCTTTTCCTTTGATTTGCTTATCTACTTTTATACTGCATGCTGTAAAATGGTGTGAAATATTATGTAGGCTATCTTTTAAGGGATTGCCAGGTAGTCTTACTAATTCATTCAATGAAACTCAAAATTAGCTTGCATTTAAAAATAATTTATTTATGTAGACTCCTTTTAGGATAATTCCTTTAGTAGAATTACATTTAGTAGATACTTTATTTCTTTATAAAATATACTTGAAATCATAAAATTTTAAGGGCATTGATATGGAGATTCCTCCAAAAACTGGAAACTGAGCTCCCATACAATCCAGCTATACCACTCCTAGGAATATACCCTAGGAACACAAAAATACAATACAAAAATTCCTTCCTTATGCCTATATTCATTGCAGTACTATTTACTATAGCAAAACTCTGGAAACAACCAAAATGCCCTTCAACAGATGAATGGCTAAAGAAATTATGGTACATATACACAATGGAATATTATGCAGCCATCAGGAGAAATGAAGACATGAAATTTTCCTATACATGGATGTACATGGAATCTATTATGCTGAGTGAAATAAGTCAGAGAGAGAGAGAGAGTGAAAGACGCGGAATGGTCTCACTCATCTATGGGTTTTAAGAAAAATTAAAGACATTCTTGCAGTAATTTTCAGAGACAAAAGAGAGGAGGGCTGGAAGTTACAGCCCACTTCATGAACCTCACCACAAAGAGTGATGAGTTTAGAGAAATAACTACATTGCGAACTATCCTAATAATGAGAATGTATAAAGGAAATAGAAAGCCTGTCTAGAGTACAGGTGAGACAGGCTGGGAAGGAGGGATATTTGGGACATTGGTGGTGGGTGGGAATTTTGCACTGGCGATGGGGGGTGTCCTCTTTATATGACTGAAACCCAGCCACAATCATGTTTGTAACCAAGGTGTTTAAATAAAAAAATATTATTAAAAAAATTTAAGGGCATTGTTTCTGGGCACCTGAGAAAACAGTACAAGTATTTAAGCCAGAAAACCTTTAGATGTGGCCCTAGAAGCCTCTTAGTGCTACAAGAGTGACCTGGGCCATTCCCAACACCACATAGGTTTGTACAATTGCATCCTCTGGCCCTGATATTAAACTGCTGGCTACCTCAGGGAGTGACTTTTCTCAGCTGTGATTCCATTGAGCACTATTTGGAAAGTGTCCTCTCCACAAAGTAGTGCTTAGTTTTAGCTGTCATTTTAACTTTTTCTTTCTTTCTTTCTTTCTTTCTTTCTTTCTTTCTTTCTTTCTTTCTTTCTTTCTTTCTTTCTTTCTTTCTTTCTTTCTTTCTTTCTTTCTTTCTTTCTTTCTTTCTTTCTTTCTTTCTTTCTTTCTTTCTTCTTTCTTTCTTTTTCTTTCTTTCTTTCTTTCTTTCTTTCTTTCTTTCTTTCTTTCTTTCTTTCTTTCTTTCTTTCTTTCTTTCTTTCTTTCTTTCTTTCTTTCTTTCTTTCTTTCTTTCTCTTTCTTTCTTTCTTTCTTTCTTTCTTTCTTTCTTTCTTTCTTTCTTTCTTTCTTTCTTTCTTTCTTCTTTCTTTCTTTCTTCTTTCTTTCTTTCTTTCTTTCTTTCTTTCTTTCTTTTCTTTCTTTCTTTCTTTCTTTCTTTCTTTCTTTCTTTCTTTCTTTCTTTCTTTCTTTCTTTCTTTCTTTCTTTCTCTCTCTCTCTCTCTCTCTCTTTCTTTCTTTCTTTCTTTCTTTCTTTCTTTCTTTCTTTCTTTCTTTCTTTCTTTCTTTCTTTCTTCTTTCTTTCTTTTTCTTTCTTTCTTTCTTTCTTCCTTTCTTTCTTTCTTTCTTTCTTTCTTTTTCTTTCTTTCTTTCTTTCTTCCTTTCTTTCTTTCTTTCTTTCTTTCTTTCTTTCTTTCTTTCTTTCTTTCTTTCTTTCTTTCTTTCTTTCTTTCTTTCTTTCTCTTTCTTTCTTTCTTTCTTTCTTTCTTTCTTTCTTTCTTTCTTTCTTTCTTTCTTTCTTTCTTTCTTTCTTTCTTTCTTTCTTTCTTTCTTTCTTTCTTTCTTTCTTTCTTTCTTTCTTCTTTCTTTCTTTCTTTCTTTCTTTCTTTCTTTCTTTCTTTCTTTCTTTCTTTCTTTCTTTCTTTCTTTCTTTCTTTCTTTCTTTCTTTCTTTCTTTCTTTCTTTCTTCTTTCTTTCTTCTTTCTTTCTTTCTTTCTTTCTTTCTTTCTTTCTTTCTTTCTTTCTTTCTTTCTTTCTTTCTTTCTTTCTTTCTCTTTCTTTCTTTCTTTCTTTCTTTCTTTCTTTCTTTCTTTCTTCTTTCTTTTTCTTTCTTTCTTTCTTTCTTTCTTTCTTTCTTTCTTTCTTTCTTTCTTTCTTTCTTTCTTTCTTTCTTTCTTTCTTTCTTTCTTTCTTTCTTCTTTCTTTCTTTCTTTCTTTCTTTCTTTCTTTCTTTCTTTCTTTCTTTCTTTCTCTCTCTCTCTCTCTCTCTCTCTCTCTCTCTTTCTTTCTTTCTTTCTTTCTTTCTTTCTTTCTTTCTTTCTTTCTTTCTTTCTTTCTTTCTTCTTTCTTTCTTTCTTTCTTTCTTTCTTTCTTTCTTTCTTTCTTTCTTTCTTTCTTTCTTTTGCCACACCAGGGAGTTTCAAACGTTACTCCTAGCTATGTGCTCAGAAATCACTCCTGGCTTAGGGGACCATATAGGACACCAGGGGATCTAATCCAGTCAGTCCTAGGCTAGGGTGCAAAAGGCAGAAGCCTTACAGCTTGTGCCACCACTGTGGCCCCCTTTATTTGTTTCTTTGGCTTTCTTTGGTCACATCTAGTAGTGCTTAACATACAGCTCTGTGCTTAGGTGGTCAATGCTAGCACTGCTCAGGAGACCATATGTTGCCTGGATGTTCTTTTGCAAAGCACGCTCCAGTCCACAGAGTAATATCTGGTTCTAATAGTACTGATTTTTTATTTGGGGGCCAGAACCGGTGATGCTCAGGGTACTCCTGGCTATGTGCTCAGAAATTGCTCCTGGCTCAGGGGACCATATAGGACACCAGGGATTGAACTGAGGTCTGTCCTGGGTCAGCCATAATAGTACTGATTTTTATATAAAACAATCTAGTTTTGTATCTTCTAATTATCATAAAAGAAAAAGTCCTTGAGGTATTTTATGACTAAAATATTTTAACCCTTTAATTTATTTAATAGATATAAGGATTAGGTATCACTTTAGCAGTAGAAAGTATGGAATAAACAATAGCATTTGCTATTATTGTTTTTCTATATAATTGAACAATGTTCTATATGAGCCATTGCTTTTTGGTAAAGTATTTCTATATATTTTCCATATTGGTTGGTATTATGAAAAAATCTTTATTATCATGTTTTTCAGTGTAATTCTAGAATTCATAGTGCTTTTAAAATTATTATGCATGGTGGGATTTGGTGTCTGAACATTTAATGCCTAAAATGGCTCGATTAGGAACAATTAGACAAATTTAAATGTAAATAAATAAAAAATAAAAGTATCAAAATATTTATAAGTAGGGGTCGAAGAGGTGTCATAAGTGGTAGCATGTTTGCCTTACACTTGGTAACCAAGGATCGAACACAGTTTGATCCTCTGGCATCCCATATGATCCCCCAAGCCAGGAGGGATATCTGAGTGTATAGCCAGGAGTAACTCTTCATCACTACTGGGTGCTCTCCCCTAAAAAAGTAGAAAAGAAGACAGGGCCTGTATAAATAATTTAATAGCACAGCTTAAGAAATTAAAATAATGGCCAACAAAATGAGCCAAAAGCAGGTATGAAGAAAGAAAGAATAGAAGATAAAATCCCCCCAAAATCCAAAAGATCAATAAAAACAAGATTTGTTTCTTCGAAAAAATAAACAAGATTGGTAAACCATTAACAAGACTCAAGAAGAGAGAAAAAACTCCAATAAACTGAATCAGACATGAAAGGGGGATGTCACTATAGAAATTCAAAAAATAATCAGAGATAGTTTCATAATATTTATGCCACAAAATGAGAAAAGCTAGAAGAAATTGATACATTATTTAACTTTATTTTGAAATACCTGACCAGATCTATAAGTGTGTATATATATATATATATGTGTGTGCGTATATACATATACATGTATATATGTATATATATATTTTTTATTGAGGAAATTAAAATGGAAATCTAAATTCTTTTCCTGAAAGAAGCCCAGATCCAGAGGATTTACTACTGAATACTTTCAGACCTTTCAAGTGAATCTACTGCCCGTCCTTAACAAATTCTTCTAGAAAATTAAAGAAATAGAAACTCATTTGTTTCTATTAGCTAATATCACCTTCAAGAATAGACAGACACCATATAAAAGAGAATTTCTGGCCAATATTGTTGAGAAACACAGATGCAGAGATATTGAAAAATATACTGGCACACAGAATTTAACATTTTATTAGAAAGATCATATACCAGGACCGTGCAGGATTCAGTCCTGGGATATAGAGATGATTAGCATATGCAAGTCACTCAGCATAATACACCATATAATTAAAACAAAAATTAAAATCATATGATTATATAAATTGATACAGAGAAAGCATTTGACCAGATCCAGCACCCATTCATGATACAAAAATTCTCAACAAGATGAGAATGGGGAAATTTTCTTTAAGACCACAGCAAATATTATACTTAAAGGGGAAAAGCTAAAAGCTTTTTATATTAAGATCACAGCCAATATTATACTCAACAGGAAAAAACTAAAAGACTTTTCTCCAAGATCTTCACATGACTGTTTTGCCCATATTTGTTACTTCTGTTCAATATAATACTGGAAGTACTTGCCTTAGTAATTAGACAAGAAAAATATATCAAGGTATCCAGACAGGAAAGAAAAAAAATCAAACTCTGATTGCAGATAAAATTATATGATTAGAAAGACCTAAAGACTCTACTAAAAAGCTTCTAGCAAAAGATATTTGTATAGTAAAATAGCAGGCTAAAAGATTAATCCACAAATCTATAACTTTTCCATATACAAATAATGAAAGATAAGAAAGATACTTTAAAAAAATCTCACAATTGTTTCTCAGAAAATCAAGTACAATGGAATCAATTTAAACTAAAAAGGTAAAAGACCTATACAAAAGAAAACTACAAAATGCTACTTCAAGAAATATACAAGGGCCAGAGAGATAGCATGGAGGTAGGGTGTTTGCCTGCATGCAGAAGGATGGTGGTTTGAATCCCAGCATCCCATATGGTCCCCAGCCTGCCAGGTGCAATTTCTGAGTGTAGAGCCAAGAGAAACACATGAGTGCTGCCGGATGTGAACCCCCCCAAATAAAAGAATGAAAAAAAAAAGAAAAGAAAAGAAAAGAAAAAAGACAAATAATAGCGGATATGAGGAAATGGAAACACTCTCTGCTCATGGATTGGGAGAAGTAACATCATTAAAATAGTAATATTCTCCAAAACATTATAAAGATTCAATGCAATCACTATAAAAAATATCCATGACTTATTTCAAACAAATAGTTCAAACAATTCTAAAAATTATATGGAACAATGAAAGTTCCATGAATAATTATAGAAATCCTTGTGAAGAAGATGTAAAATATCACTTTTTCCAAATTCAAACTATATTATAAAGTGCTATTAACAAAAATAGGATGGTGTTGGAATAAAAATAGACTCAGTTCAACAAAATAGAACTGAATATCCTGAAAAAAATTATTGAGATCTATACTCAGTTAATATTTGATATAGGAGCAAATATTACAAAGTGGAACATAAAAAGACTTTTCAAAAGTAGTGGGATTAGTCATCATCTATATGACAAAAATGAACTATGAACATGGAAAAAATAAAATCAAAATGGAATAAAAACCTTGATATTGCATTTGAAACTGTAAGGTCAATAGAGGAAAATATAAACAGAATTCTTCATGGCATAGGGGTTAAAATTAATTTCAAGGATAAAACACCAAATAATTGGTCAAGCAAGTGAAAGCAAAGATAATCAAACAGGAGTACATAAAACTAAAAATCTTCTGCACCTAAAAGGAAATGGTGACTAGGAAACAAAGACTGCACATTGACTGGGAGAAATTATTCATCCAATACCCTTCTAAGAGGCACACTGCTACCACATTGTAAAGTATATTATAGTATACCATATATATATGGTTGTCATCAGTAACCTTGTATCTTAATTTATTTTTACTTTATTATTATTTAGGTAATATTATTTATAATAGTGCTATTCAATAGTATTCATAACTAAGCTTCAGTGTTCAATGTGTCTGCACCTCCAGAAAATTAACATAAACTAGCTAAGAGGGTCTTGGGACAAGAAGCTCATTGACAAGATTTTGTGTCCCATCTAGAATGTGTCAGTCATTGAACTGAACTTCAGCATGGAAAAAAAGAGCTGCCAAATGGACACCAGCAAATATGTATGTCTCCCAAAACTTTAACTCAAATGATTTTGAGATTTTTTTCTTTCTATTTTGGTTTTTGGGCCACATCCGGTGAACTTTCAGGGGTTACTCCTGGCTCTGTGCTCAGAAATTGCTCCTCGCTTGGGGGACCATATGGGATGCCAGGGGATGGAACTGTGGTCCTTCTTGGGTTAGCTGCATGCAAGGCAAACGCCCTACAGCTGTGCCAACTCTCTAGCCCTTGATTTTGAGATTTTTGTTTAATGATTCTGAAATTTCCAAGGTCCTACTCTACAATTGTTTCATCAAAAGATTGTTATGCTTGTAAATAAGTGTTTAATGATACATACTTTTACCTATTGTCTCCACCTGATACATTAAATTTAAACTATTAGTGTAAAATCAATGCAACACAAGTGGCAAATTTTAAGGAAATTGCATAACATTACTCTGAAAATCTTGTCATTTTTTAAAAGTGGAGCAAGGTAGCTTGATCGAGTGAAACTTACTTAGAAAAGATGTGAGGGGTGGGGGCCAGAGAGATAGTGCAGTGGATAAGGTGCTTGTCTTACACATGCCAAACCCTAGGTTTGATCATTGGCATTCCATACTGTTTTCTGATCCTGTCAGGAATAACTCTTGAGCATCATCAGTTGCCGCCTAATACAAACAAATGAAAATGTGAGAGTAGACAAAGTGAGGAAATTCTTTTTAATAAAAAAGTCCCAGATTGAAGAATAAGCCTGTATAGTAAACAAACAGACATTTTATGGAGAAAAGTTTAGAATTTCTTTGTTGTAAATTTATTTCTTTGCTGCAAGTGGATTCTTTCTTGCAGCGCCAGTGGGATTTCGATGAATCCACTTCAGGGAGAGTGAATGCCCAGGCCGGTGTAAGGAAAAATATTGAAAAAATGACCACACACAGAGTATGTGGGGTCAACACGTCTTCTGGCAGGAGTGCAACAAGTTTATTTTCCAAACAGGGGGTTTTATAGGAGTGAACCAGTCACAGATGAAGAATAATTATAATCACAAAGAAAAATATAACAGAAACAATACCTAACCTATTGGGTGTGACTGTAAAAATTCTAAGTTTTAAAGGAGGTTACAATTCAAGGCAACTCTTTGCAAGTTTACTTCAAATGCAAAATCAGGATTACTAGGAAGTAGGAAATATCTAGAAACTTGATCTTCCTGGGCTGGACTCTATTGTTTTAGAGGTCAAGTACAGGAAGGAACCAAGTCCCCTAAATTGTGGTTAGGTGCGGATCCTTTTTTCTAAGGAGAGTCAATAGCCAGGGGTCTGCTCTCTGGCTTCGCCCTTGATTACCAGGAACTGCAGCTGCAAGGACATATTTGAAAAAGAGAAAAAATATTGTCTTTGCTTTCAGATGCTAAATATTATCCAGAAAAGGGTTCTCTTAGTAATCTTTGGTGCTGAAATTTCTGAGCCAAATTATTTGATAGAGGCCACAATTTTGCCCGAGATTTACAAAGGAGAGCTAACCAAATAATGACCGAAAATGTAATGCCAAGCATCTCTTCGGAAATTCCTCAATCATCCATGCAGGGGAAAAAAGCATTCACAACGGGCTTTTTGAGGAACCCCGTGGGGGTTATTTCAGTTCTCCCCAACAGGAAAATCTGAGCATACATCTGGTGGACTGAGTTCCCCTAAAAGTTTACCTATGTCGTGACATTTCTCAAAATGTTAGTTTATATTTTGGAGTAGTGTTAATCAAAATTTATACTAGACAAAATTCAATAGGACTCATTAACTTAACTAGAGTATATATCTGCTTTCATACTAGTGATAGAATGGAAAATATAGGCAGAAAGACTTACTAATTCTCTTTTACTTGATTTCTTGGTGTGCTTGTCTTTTAGATTTTGGTTTCTACTGGGAAAACCAAATCATGGTTCTTAATCATAAAGAGCAGGTGCCTCTGTCTTCTTTTGCCAGTTTATAATTTAATTCAAATTCTCCTACCCCTTAAATATATTTCATGTATCACTTATTCTCTTTATTATGATTATATTATGGCATATTTACAGCAAATAAATGGATTTCTAAGAATAAGTACTGTAATATATTTAAATAAAAATTGTTAATATCCCTTTTTAAAAAAATGAAAATATAAGAAAAAACACTTCTCATCAAATATATTTGTTTTTGTTTTATATTTGCTTTAACTATAAAGCATCGTGTTTCGGTTTGTAATTAGAGGTTAATTTTTATGTCCTTTAGAGTAAACTTCTAACAAACTAGAGGACTGACAAGTTAACTAATTTCTTTTCTCACTTTCCTTTTATATTACAATATAAAGTGCATTATAGATAAGAGAGACCATTAGTCCCCTGTGACTATGTTACAGAGGGAATGCCCATCAACTCTGGATTCTTTTCCCAGGAGAGAATTTCTCTCAGGACATATCTCAGGTCTATTTGTTGGTTTAACTAATAAAAAGTATGCTCAACTTCTAAAAATTAAAAAGAGAAGCTATGGTGCTTTAATATCTTAGCAAATTGAATAATGATTTGAACTGTGAGGTAAGGCAAATTATGCTGCAGAAAAAAATCCTGTGGAATTTAGGTTTGTTTCTTTACTTTTTTTTTAACAATAATAATCAATTTTATATATAGGAGGGGGGTCCATTTAACATGATATTCTTTAATTCTATCATCTTTAACATTTTTATTGTTAATACTTACTTCTAATACCTAAAACCTGTATATCAACATTTTTGTTAACTTTTTTTAAATAAAGTAGATCATGTAACAATATATAATTATAAGATCCCAATTTACCTTAAAGCAATATAATAATAACTGAAGCCAGAGTTCAAGTTATTGAAGCCCTAGTTCAAATTTAAATTTTAAACATTTTGTAAGTATATTGTATTAAATTTACTCATCTATTAAACATATTTTCATGGCATGTGAAATTAAAAATTTATTATTTTCTGTTTTCTTAACATATTGATATAAGTTACTCAATAAAAGACTTTATACTTTTTTGTAAGTCAAAATAATCCTCTTTAATCTGCTTTTATATATAATTCCCCATTAAGAAAATTAGAACAAAGTTTTCTTTCTTTTCTGTTTATAAAATTATAACAAAGTTTTCTTCCTTTTTCTGTTTCTGAACTTTTTCTACATCTGAACTTCTTTTTTGTTTTGTTGGTTTTGATTTTGGGCCTATACCCAGCAAGCAATACCCAGAGTAATCACTCTCAGAGGACCATTTCAGGTTCTGGAGATTGAACCCTGGTTAGTCAAATTTGAGGCAATCATTCTGCTTACTGTTTATCTCTCTGGTCCCTATTTCTGGGCTGTATTTTACCTTTCTTTAAAAAAGTAAACATTTTCTTTTTAAAAATGATCAACATTTAGATCTTTCCCTTGTGCCTTCTTTTATATAATAATTCTTTTTATTTATTATTAGATTAATTTACATATGAAGAAGAAACTACCCAAGATCTTAAAATTCTCTGCTTGCTTCAATTCTAAAAAATTCCAATGGTCCAATAAAGGGAAAGAAGAAGGAAGGAAGGAAGGAAGGAAGGAAGGAAGGAAGGAAGGAAGGAAGGAAGGAAGGAAGGAAGGAAGGAAGGAAGGAAGGAAGGAAAAGGACGGAAGGAAGGAAAAGTAAGGAAGGAAGGAAGAAAAAGGATGGAAGGAAGGAAAAGGACGGAAGGAAGGAAAAGGACGGAAGGAAGGAAAAGGAAGGAAGGAAAAGGAAGGAAGGAAGGAAAAGGAAGGAAGGAATGGAGAGTAGGGCGGGAGTAGGGAGGAAGTGAGGCAGGAAAAGATGGAAGGAGAAAGGGAGGGAGTTAAGAAGGAAGAAAGGGAGGGAGAAAGGAAGCAAAGATAGAAAAAGCAAAATAAAAAAATCTAGGGACAAGCAGGGAGAAAGAAAGAAAAGGAAGTTTGATTTTATTTTGTATGTTAAATTTAAGAAGAAACATCTCTGTTTCTTAGATCAACTGTGCCAATAAGATGCTTTTCATAGGGGAAAAGCAGTAGAATAAATAGGGATCTGAGTTAATGTGCAAATGATGTTTATATCAGTACCTGAAGTCTTTCTTCTGTTAGAAAATAGACAACTACTACTTTTAGTAGTAAATAAAGAAAAAAGTTAATAATAAAAATACAATAATACAATTAATGTAATGGACTTTCATGACAATAAAATCTTATTTGGATCGTACCTTCTTTAAGGAAGGCAAAATTTTTTAGCTAATATTATATTAACTCAAGAAAACTAAATAAGGTAAGATCTATTGCCTGATTTTTTTCTAGAAAATATATATTCTTTTTTTTTTAATTTTTATTTTTAATTATGAGAACAAGGGTGCAAAGTAAGAGGACAAGGTAAAGTTACAGTGGAAGGACAATCACCCATAACATAATTCTCAGAAGTCCCCTTGCTGATATATTAACTTTGAAATTTCAGCCAAAGAACATTAAGATAAATAAGACAGAATCCATGTACAATTACTTTGTCCCTCAAGTCCCCAGATTGTAACACATTATAATATTTCTTAACAGTACACAAGGCAATCTAAAGCCATAAAACTTATGTAACTCCTTAAACATTACAGGCATAGTATTTTCTTACATTTCCATATACATGCATATTAGCTTAAGTTAACCTCAAATTTTAAGTGAGTTCTTTTTAAGGATTAGAGTCAAAGGAGCACAGTAAGAATGGTGTTAGAGTGGCAATTGTTGTTTGCATAGGCCCACCAAAATATGAGGGACATGGAAAGAAATAACCTTGGCCTAAGTACAAAGAGACCAGACCCCTGAAGTTTCCTGGCACAAGACCAAGTCTAGGCTCCAGGCAAGCTAGATTGTCCAATCCAATACATTGTCTGTAGTGCCAACACACTTTTATTTTTCACACAGTCTCTGTTGTTGGTATCATGTTTCTGTATTAAAGATCCTGGAATCTGCATATCTTACATTGAAGTCAGGACGTGGAGCATCCTCTCCTTTCACCTCACAATCAAAGGGCAATGCAGGGAGCCCTGTCCTGTAAGCAGGTCGTTGTTGTTGTTAAGTCTTCTCAGTGTTAAGGGAAGTCTCTTTTGAGCAGGTCGAAGTCTGAGCAGTGTAGGTCTTCCGTGGTAGAGGATTGCTTCCAGGTGATGTTATAGACCAGCCTGGATGTTTCGTGGATGGCTTTCCTGGTTCAGGGGAGAATGGAATATGCCCTTTCTTCTGAGGTCTGTGCCAGGTCGTTATGCCAATGTTCAGGGTGTAAGGTCCCTTTGCACTACAAGGTTTGTGTGTTCCAATCTCTATTAGATAGGATTTTATTTGTATTTATACTATTTTCCCATTTTAATGTGCCTATGCAAATAAGAAGCAATGCCTCATGGTGTTATTGGCACATATGGGGGCCATAAGAACAATTACAATGATTCCATTGACATGATTCAATCATAAGCATTAAACTGGGGGACTCTTCCACCAAAATTCCTTGTTAAACAGCTCAAAAAGAGAAGATAAAAAGTGGTTAGAATCATCACTGTATAAGACAACATTTAGTAAGAATTATAGCTGTCAGAGAAAAAACACAAAATATTCTAAAGAAATACGTGTCCATTTTATGTATCTTGAAACAGTTTGGGGTTGTCACACACAATGCATAGCTTTGGACTGTGATTACGATTCTACACTACTGAAGTTAAAAAGAGTAAACTAGGTTAGTGATGTTTAAGAAGGGGTTAGAGAGTTAAAGAGTAAAAAAGAGCTTTGTAGGGGTGTGGGAAAGGGGAGAATACAAAATAAACATTCTGTATACGGAAAACATAACATAAGAATAGGGAATATTCTGAATACATGAAATATATGAAGTACGCCCCCGCGCGGTTCTGTAGTTTTTGGATGCCTAGGGAGGAATTTCTCACCCCCTCCCCCCAAGGCCCGATTAACCAGGCGTGGCCCTGAAGACCCGCCTGGTGTGGGGGGAATCATGCTCTCCTGGACAAAGTGGTCAGCCCAGGGTCCTATGGCTAGCTGTCCTGCCCAGAGCCCCCATCATACCAGTCAAAAGCCCATGGAATCCTGGCATGTGGAGTGTTCTGGGCCCAGCCGAGCCTCTGTAGTTTTTGGCTGCCTAGGGAGGAAGAAAATATATATTCTTATCTATAAAAATGTATATTTCTAAAGCACACTTAGAACAAATTTTTATTATTTGCTAAATAGCATAAAATGTTTAGGTATTTAAATGACCTATTTAATAGGAAGACTTTTTAATGAGCAACATTCTTTTATTAATTTATTTTTTAAAAAATATTGGGGAATGTATGATTAAAAATAAATTTCCATGTTTGTCTTGATTTTTTATTAAAATAAATATTCTGCTGATTTGCTTCTTTCATTTGTACCATTTTTTCAGTTCTACATATAACAGCTATGAAGAGTGAGCTTCCTAGAAATTACTCAGAAGTGACTGAGTTTATATTATTAGGATTCAGAACTCCTCCAAAGTTTCAGATCCTCTTGTTCTCAATGTTTTTGTTGATCTACATGGTTACTGTAGTGGGAAATATTACCATGATAATTGTCATTAATGTAGACTCAAAACTTCAAACACCCATGTATTTCTTCCTTAAAAATTTGTCTTATGTAGATCTCTGCTACTCCACAGTCATTGCTCCTAAGACATTACAGAACTTTTTGTCTAATGAAAAGAAAATTTCTTATAATGGCTGTGCCACTCAGTTTTTCTTCTTTGCTCTGTTTGTCACAACTGAAGCCTTTCTTCTAGCAGTAATGGCATATGATCGTTTATCAGCGATTTGTTTTCCTCTCCTTTACCCTGTGCAAATGTCTAATAGAGCCTGTGTGAGACTGGTAACAGGATCTTATATCTGTGGAAGTATCAACTCCATAGTCCAAACAGGTTTCACCTTCAGTTTGCGTTTTTGTGGAGAAAACAGATTGGACCACTTCTTCTGTGATATCTCAGCATTAATCAAGATCTCATGTGTTGACACGTTTGTGAATCAGATAGTACTGTTTATTATCTCTGCTCTCATCATCATTAGTTCTACAACTATCATTTTGGTTTCCTATGCTTATATTCTCATCACAGTTCTAAAGATCCCCTCAAACCATGGCCGGAGTAAAACTTTTTCCACATGTGGTTCCCATATAGCGGTGGTGAGTTTATTCTATGGAACTGTGTTCTTCATGTATGCCCAACCTGGAGCTATCTCATCACCACAGCAAGACAAAATTGTCGCGGTGCTCTATACCCTTGTAATACCAATGTTAAATCCTCTAATATATAGTCTGAGAAATAGAGATGTAAAAAATTCTGTGAAAAGAATATTTTACAGAAAATAACTCACTATTTGTGGAGACAGTACATAGTGTACAGTTTGTTTTTCTGAAGTTCCTATTACCTTTGCTATTGAAATTATATATTTGTATAAATAACAAACTGTACATTATTATATAACTGTAATATATTATAATACGTATATAATTATTAATAGTAACAATTCTATATTAGCATATATTGCCATTAAAATTTTAGCTAGTGATGATATATAAAAGTGTATTTATGTTATTTCTAATTATATTTTATTTCAATGTTTCTTTGTTTAAAAGCAAATGTAAAATGTTTTTTAAAGTAATTATAGTAGGCTTCATCTGTGTCTACTACTCCTTAACTGTTTTATTTCACAAAGTAAATTGATAACCATTTAGGAAAGATAACTTCCCATTATGTGGGCAGTAAAATAAAATTGCATTAATTACATAGAACACTTTTCCTAAGAAGGAACACTATCTCTACAATTAATGCATAAAAGAGTCCCACAATATAATATTTGGGAAGCAATTACTCACAAGGAAAATGTGTGATGGCAACATTTTTTGTTTTATTTTCTGCTTTTTTCTAAATATGAAATGACACATTTTATAATAATACAATTTACTGCACAAAGAACAAGAATTATGTCATAACCTATTTTGGGTTTGACTTATTTATATATTTACTTGATTTTTATTATTTACTTGGCTTTTTAATGCTGGGTATTGAATTCATTCAAGAAATGTGCTTTACCTATAACTATGACAGGTTTATCTAAGAATGATCATTTGTGCTTATTTTTGGTCACACACAGTGTTGCTCAGAGCTTATTCTTGGCTCTGTGCTGAAATAAGACTTGGCAGAGCTGGAGATCAATATGGCATACTGGGAATGGCACTCAGTTCATCTGTGCACAAGAAAAATACCTTTTCTGCTATACTTTTGCTTCCGCACATCATTTTTTTTCTTTAACATTCTACATTTCTAGTTTAGATCAGTATAACAGTCGTTTACAGTTTTATCTATTTTATTTAAAAATAAATTGTGCATGTTATCCATTAAAATCAGCTAAATATTAACATTTTAGTGTTTATTTTATTTATTTATTTATTTTTGTTTTGTTCTTTTTTGAGGGGTCACACCCAGTGGTTTTCAGGGGTTACTCCTGGCTCTGTTCAGAAGTCGCTTCAGCAGGTTTGTGGCCATATGAGATGCCGGGATTCGAAACAGGGTCTGTCCTGTGTTGGTGACGTGCAAGGCAAATAAATGCCTTACCACTGTGCTCTCACTCCAGCCCCTATTTATTATATTTAAATTTTAATTAATATAAAAGTTTATTTCTCTGTTTGATATGGACTGATTTTCTTTTTTTGTTTGTTTTTGGGTCACACTCTGCTGTGCTCAGGGGTTACTCCTGGCTCTGCTCCTGGCAGGCATGGGGGACCATATGGGATGCAAATTCGAACCATCATCTGTTCGAAGCAGCTGCGTGCAAGACAAAGTCCCTACCGCTGTGCTATCTCTTGAGCCCTAACCCTAACCCTAACCCTGGATTGATTTTCTCTTCCAAATGCCTCTCTTTGAATTTAAAATTTTTAATGAGAAAGTTTCGTAACATTAAAAAAAATATGAAGAGGAACTAAAAGTGTTTGCTCCATTTTCTTTGTTGTTACTCTTTCAAAATACATGTGTGATAAATAGAAATCCTACGGGCTGGAGCAAAAGTACAGTAGGGAAACTACTGCTTTGTTCACTGGGTACGGTGCTTGCCTTGCATGTTGTCCACTTAGATTTGTTCCCATTATCCCATATAATCCCCTGAGCACCGCAGGTGTAATTCCTGAGTGCAAGCAAGGACTCCTGAGCATCACTGGGTGTGCGATTCCAGAAACGTAAGAGATAAAGGTAATAATGAGTAGATTTTTAGTTATATATTATAAATATATAACTTGCTATATATATTTATATATACATATATAATAAAAATGAAAGGACAATGTCTCTAGTCTTACTTATTGCAGTAGTTGAGAGCCAAAAACTGACAAAAATCTGACTGAATAAGATAAACTGAATGTGATTTTCCATTCTCACTTTTTTGGGGGAGGGCAGGAGCACACCAGGTGACACTCAGGGGTTACTTCTGGTTATGCACTCAGTAACCTCTTCTGGCTTGGGGGACCATATGGGACACTAGGGGATTGAACTGCAGACCATCTGGTTCAGCCAAGTGCAAGGCAAATTTAATAATAGAATGTATAATAATAGTATAGTATATATATAATAATAGTATATAATACACTATAATATACTATATAATATTAAATAATATAAACATATACATAAGTATACACTAATTATATATAAAGTATATGCTTTGCATTTAAGTATATACTTAATACCCTGTCTTCTTGATGCATTGAGTCTTTATTAATATGTAATGCTCATTTTCTTTTATTTAATTTTCAATTTAAATGACCTTTATTTGTATACATTCTGCCACATTGCATAACTTTTTTTCCTGGAGTGATAGATATCGCAGTGGGTAGGGCACTTACTTGCCTTGCATGCTACTCACCCAGTTTCTATCATGAGAACCCCACATGATCCACCAAGCCTGACTAGAAGTGAGGGATCTCTGAGCATAAACCATTAGTAAGTCCTTTCCACATCCAGCAGTGGGTCATAAAGAAATCAAACAACAGCAACAACAAAAGGAAAAAATAAACCAAGAAAGCCACACTATAAATAAACCAAGGTACAAATAAGGTCAAATTGACATCAGTCATACTGATCTGTTCTGGTATTGTGTAGAAGAAATGCAGTGGCCAGCTCTGATGATAGAATAATTGAAAATTAAAATATTATAATTATTTTTATTATTTTATTTTATTACTTTTTAATTGAAGAATTAGTTAACATGTTCCCTTTTCTAAATCACCTGAGTAGAAAATCATGTATGATATTTCTTTGAGAGTATGAGTCCAACATGATTTTACACCCTGTATTCTCTCTAACATTAAATTAGTTTCTCAAGTATAGAGGAACATGACTTTAATGATTACAAGGGCATATTAGAAAAAAAACTTTGCTTATGGTTAATTGCTCCTTAGTGTGATTTCCTTCTTTGCAAAGCATTTCTCTTACTCCAATTCATCTCATGCTCTGTTTTTGCCTCCATAAAGGAAAGATTAGTTTAGCATGGTTTTAAGTGCATTTCTGTAAAGATTATTAGCATTAAACTTTGTCATGATCACAAGAGGATACAAAGACAGATCCTTTTCAGAACAAAGCCAACTTGAAGGATCCTATAGTCCTCCCCCCCCAAAATTTTATTTTTGGTACTATGATTTACAATACCGTTAGGTAACATTTCATGCATAAAACATTCTAGCACTACTCTCCAATAAAATGTCAGCTCCACATTTTTCCAAGTGTTCCTCCCTGTTTCTCTTCCTCTTATATTTTATCTTCCCCGTCTTGTTTTTCCCTCCAAATACATATCACCACTCCCCCCAAAACCCTAACATGGTAAACTTCTTACTAAACAAATTGTTCTCAGTTTCTGTTGCCATTAAATATTTCTTACTTGCTATCTGTATTTTCTTGAATGAGATCAATGATATCTTCCATCTAAAATTTTTATCATCATGATACTCTCCAGATCCACCCAGATAGCATAATTGCACAATTTTATTTTTACTAAAGTGAACTAATATTCAATTGGGCATTTACACTATAGTTTATTTATCCAATCATCTATTCTTGAACTTTTTTTTTTCAGATTTTGGTTATTTTGAAGGGTATTGCAATGAATATAGAATACATGTCACTTCAAAATAGAGTTTTTTAGCTCCTTAAAACATATGCCAAGCAATAGAATTTCTGAGTTTTAAAGAAGAATGATTCCCAGCTTTTTGAGTAATGTCCATATTGAATGCATTGTTCTAGTTTTATTTGATTTTTATGCTTAATTTATAAAGGGGTCTGAATTCAACTGTTTTCACGTGACCAACTAGTTTTTACTACATCAATTAGTTAAAAGATTTTCTTTGTTTCACCTCATAATCTCTACTCTTTTATGAAAGATTAACTGTCCAGATGACTAGCACTGCAGTTGCCTCAATATATGAAAAACAACAAGCTTTTCCCTGCCCACACAAAGGTATAGGTGACACCTAGGGGAATGGGGTTGTCACTGAATCTGAGCAGAAGAGCACTGCAGCTGCATGCCCAGATCTGTATGAAAGAATAAAATTCAGCATGCCTACATACAGGTAGAAGCCACATCCCCTGGCATGTCCTCCCAAGTGGGCAGCTGCTTACTTAGTTACAAGATAACTCTTACCCACATACTTTTACTTACTCTCCTGATACCTCTCTGACAGTAGGAAAGACTAACAATTACAAAGAAAGAAACACTTTGAGACTACAAAAGGAACAATGGTAAAGCAATGCAAAACCCACAATACGTTTTGCGTGAAAACTATAATCCAGCAGACCGAATCAATAATAATATATAACCTCTCTCTATATATAAAGGTTATATATATATAATCAATAACCTATATAACCTCTCTGAAATAGAATTCAGAGTGGAAATATTTAGGATGTTCAACAAGCTCAAAGAAACAATAGAATATACTGCCAATAAAACACAGCAGAACATTGGGGCTGGAGAGATAGCATAAAGGCAAGGTGTTTGCCTTGCATGCTGAAGGATGGTGTTTCAAATCCCAGCATCCCAGATGGTCCCCTGAGCCTGCCAGGAGCGATTTCTTAGTGTAGAGCCAGGAGTAACCTCTGAGCGCTGCGGGTTTGACCCAAAAAGCAAACAAACAAAACAGAACAGAACAAAAAACAGCAGGACATAAGAGCATAAACGAGAAAAATACAAAAAGAAATATCACGGGGCCTGCGAGATAGCATGGAGGCTTGCCGTCCATGCAGAAGGACAGTGGTTTGAATCCTGGTATCCCATATGGTTTCCCGTATCTACCAGGGGCGATTTCTGAGCATAGAGCCAGGAGTAACCCCTGAGTGCTGCCGGGTGCTGCCCTGAGTGCCCCCCCCCGAAAATATATCACAACTGAAAAATTTGGTAAGCAAAATGGAAAATTCCTTCAAAATAATTACTAACAGAGTAAGAGCTGTTTGGGACAGCCTCCAAAAAATATGAAAAAAATGTCTCAAAATAAATGAACAGAAGTTGTAGAACATCATAAAAATAAGTGAACAGGTGGCAATAGAACTTTGAGATAAATTTAACAGAAACAACATAAAATGCAATGGGATCCCAGAGAGCCAGAAAGAAAACCCCTGTTAAGAACTAACAAAGACATAATTGCTGAGAAGTTCCCAGAACTAAAGAGTGTATGCACCAACATCATAGATGTTCAATGAGTACAAGTTAAGAGACTCAAATGAATACACTCCAAAACATATCCTATTGACAATGGTGAAAACCATAAATAAAGAATTCTGAAATCAGCAATATCAAAAAAGAAAATTGCATATACAGGGGCATCCTTAAAATTTATAGATTTATTATAAGCAACATAGAAACAAGCACAGTGGGATGATAGTGAAAAAACTCACCAAATGAAATGATGCCTTACCAAGAATACAATAATCCAGGTGATCATTTAGTTTTAAATAAATGATACACAGCTTTATGGAAAAAACAAGAGCACAGGAACTTTACAAACCAAAACAACCTTAAAAATCCTGAGGAAAGTACTTTAAGGCAAAACAAAGCCACAAACACACCAAATCTTTTATTAAAAAAAATGGCAAAAATTCTATGTCAATAATCTCTCCCAATAAAAAAAAGTCAAAGTGTGCCAAAATAAACCAAAGTATTAAATCTAACATGTTGCTGTATGCAAGAAATATGTATATTGGCAAAGCAATCACATAAGGATAATTCTTCAAGACACAACTTTCTTAAAAAATCTGGGAACTCATAGTAATATCAGACAACATAGAATTAGGCTCAGTAAAATCATAGACAGAGGTCATTTATCAATAAACAAGAAATAAATCACACTTATATTTAACTAATAGGGGGCTGCAAAATACTTAAAATAACTGCTAAGAGATTTGAAGAAAGACATCAGATATTGCAACACAATAATAGTGGGAGACTTCAACACTACTCTATCACTTCTTAACAGATCAACCAAACTAAAACTCAACAAGGATAGGCTAGCCAACTGCCATTAGTGGCAGCTACAAGGTGTGGGATCTGGTAACTGCCAAATTTATCCGTAATAATCCAGTGCCTTCTTATGGCTGACTAGGGGCCATACAGTCTATTTCTTTATTATCTCCTCCCTTTACTGTAAAAGAAAAAGGGTAGTAGGAATAAATAACAGTCTTCAAGTATTGTTCTACATTACTGATAGGTTAGATTGGAAGGATATCAGATGATGTAATCTATCCATGTAGGGCCATGGGAAGTCACTGGTCGTCTGTAGGTCAAAAGAGTGAGGACCTTGTGCCAAGGACACCAGTTAAAGAGTAGATTGGTTGTGAGCAGCAGTTCTTTTACTCTTATTAGAGGGGTTTGGTGCTCCATTGCCAAGGGACCAGAAAAGAAAAAGAAATTGTTGAGAAATAGTAAAATTAGCAAATGTGGGGTCAGAGAGATAGCATGAGGTAAGGCATTTGCCTTGTATGCAGAAGGACGGTGGTTTGAATCCCGGCATCCCATATGGTTCCCTGAGCCTGCCAGGAGTGATTTCTGAGCATAGAGCCAGGAGTAACCCCTGAGCGTTGCCCTGGTGACCCAAAAAACAAACAAACAAAAAAATTAGTAACATGTTGCAAGAGACATAGAACAGAAAGAAAAACTATTTACTATCTATTAAAACCAGTATGGCATGAGCCTAGATTAGAGATCAGTTTCCTGCTCTTCTCTTCCAGGTGGGAGAGCAGAAGCCACAGCAGCGTGGATTGTGGGCATTTGTTCAACCCCTAATTGTAGGCTTCTTGGATGCTGTACCACAGTGGCCCCAATTAAAAAATGCATGTCCTCTGAATTATGGGATAGAAAAGAGGCTGGAGAGGAAATAATGAACTCATCATGTCATTGTTTATATAGACCTCAACCCCATAACTCAGAGGCAAGAGAGCCATAATATAATAATTATATTATTATAATAATATAATTATTATATATAATACACCTAAATTAGCTATATGCCCTTCAAGGCCAGTGCTTTTCAGGTATTTAGCACTTTGTCAGACAGAGGAAGAGGAAAAGTGCATACCCCTTGCAAACCCTAAGGTATTGCCTGTGGGGCTCAACTATAGGCAAGTATTGGAGTATTATCAGCCCTAGGTTTGGTTTGAGATTGAGCTACTGGAAAGAAATCTCTCCCCTTGGATGGCATTTTTCAATGAAATTTTCCTTAATTGTGGGAGTAGGGGTAAAACTCTCCATTGTATTTGATCCCGGTCCTGCAGGAGTAGCTATCTTTTTTTGAGGCATAGGCACAGAAAGGGCTGAGAGGTAAAATTCACAGTTAAAATTTGATCTGGTCTCCCCTACTGGGGGAGGTGGGGCATAAAAAAGTTTGAGATGGTAATTTTTGTTTTGTGGTTTTTGGGTCACACCCGACAGTGCTCAGGGGTTACTCCTGGCTCTGTGCTCAAAACTCGCTTCTGGCAGGCTCGAGGGACATATGGGATTCCGGGATTCAAACTGCCATCTTTCTGCTTGTAAGGCAAATGCCCTACCTCTATGCTATCTCTTCGTTCCTGAGGGGGTAATATTTTTAAGTAATTTGATGAGTATGTATTTTTTATCATTATATGAAGATATATATTCCAGCATGTCATCACCCCCAATAACATGAATAAACAGTAGATCTTTGAAATAGGGTAAAAGATTTTCATTAAGTATACAGGAGACCAGAATAGATTTAATCCACCAAGGGATTAGGGCCTTGATTCACAAAGAGATCATGGCTTTGATCCACAGCATAACAATTCTGATTCCTCAGAAAATCATTTCTCACACTGTTCTAGGCAGGAGCTGGGAGACCTGCATAAAGTTTCTCCAGCAATCAGACAGTGACCATCCAACAGGAATGGCAAAATCTCCTAGCTATCACTAATACTTCAACCCAGGCCTTTTATAACCCTGGGCTAATTGCTAGTTATCTGTCAGTGGTCTGATCATTAATAGCTTCACCCTTAAAGGGACATTACCTATTTAATGCTGAACAGGGACCATAGCATCTGTCTCTATTACCTTATAATCAAGTAGTATTGGGATCCTGGTGCCATCCCAAGTTTCTTAGTTTTGGGGGCTGGGGTAAAAGAACAATGAACTGAGTTTAATCCCAGGTATCACATATGGTCCCTAAACACTGCCAGGAGTGATTCCTGAATCCAAAGCTAGGAGTAACCCCTGAGCACCACCATATGTGGCTTTCCAGCACAGTAACAACTAAAAGTTTTCTAGTTATTTAGCGGACATGGAAGAATGTAAGTATATTCCTTCACCTTAGTTTAGGTACTTAATAGACTATCAGTTTTCAGACTAGTGTATCTGAGTTTGGGCCTATTGGGGTGATTTCGTTATTACCTACAGTTTTTTAGTTTTCCTAGTTTTATTTCTAAATTGTCCTCAATGCTGGTATCTAGAAGTTAATTAATGGTGTATAAGATAAAGGTCTTGGGGCTGCCTTATGTTTTGGGATGCCTTAGGTAGGTACCACAATTTTTTCCTAAACAAAATATTCACACCTCTGAAATTCCTCTAGTAATAAATTTCTGCACAGGTGGAATTTCAAATGTTTGAATTTTTTGTAGTGTAAACCCACCAGGATTGATCCCTGAGCAGAGTACTGGGAGGAAGCCTTGAACACCATTGGATGTGGCCCTATAAAAAGGGATATGTAAATAACATCAAAGGAAGGATATATTCCTATGCTTAAATACTAGTAATTCAATATAATTCAGTCTTACATTTATTAAAGATAAGAGAATTATCATTTTTTTAATATAAAATATAAAAAATAATATGCAAAAGAACAATTTAAAAAGCAAAAAAAGGGGCCAGAGATATATCACAGTTGTAGGATATTTGCCTACCATGCGGTCAACCCAGGATGGACCCTGTTTCAATTCTCAGCATTCCATATGGTCCCCTGGGCCTGCCAAAGTTATTTCTGAGCACAAAGCCATGCATAACCCCTAAGTACTGCCAGGTGTGACCTCAAAACCACAACAAAACAAACAAACAAACAAATAAAAACCAAAGTAAAATATCAAACCATTAATACTAAAATAAGAAAGATAAATTGTTTCAGGATGATAGACTAAAACAATTAACTCTACAGACATAGATAAACTTTAAATAGTTATAAAGAGATCTCAAAATTGATTATTTTAGAACAGGACAAAAAAGGCAGCACCAACTTCATTAGGAGAAAAATAATGAATTTTTTTACCACATGCAAGGTAAATGCCCTACCTGTTGTATTATATCTTTGGACCCTGCATACCTTCTTTGTTATATAGAATTTTCTTAAATATTTAAGCAGACATTTAAAATTACTGAACAGGACTAAAGTGTAGCCCGGATGGTAGGGTGTTTACCTTGTACACGGCCAACCTGGGTTCAATTCCCCAGCATCCGTATGGTACTTTGATATTGCTAGGAGTGATTCTTGAATGCAGAACCAGAAGCAATCCCTGAGCACCACCAGGTGTGGCCCAAAATGCAATAAACAAATAAATAAAATGATTGAATAAACATTATGTTTTGTTTCAACTTTTAAATGCAGTTTTATAAAAACTGAAGAAAAATATTTTCCATAATATAGCAATCTTAAGAAGCATAAGACCATATATAACTTTTGCCTAATTTTAAAAAATGAATGTTCCATCCTTACTTTTCAATTTTAATATGTTTCAAGTCATTAAGCCTCATTTTATAAATTTTAGTTCTTGTATGGAGGGTGTGTTTTTAATTAGGAACAATATTTACAAAGATGCTATAATAATAGAGTTTGAAAAGCAGGGTTTTTGAGTATTGTAGTGTTGTGTACAAGTTTTAGTTGTTCTTTGAATATTTGAAATGATCAAGAATATAATTTTTCTATAAAATATTATTGTATCATTTGGCACAGGAATCATGACATCACTATAGTTTTATATATTTAAATAATATATTCTTCAATATAATAACTTACTAACTCTAATTTTTTTTTGTTTTGGGGCCATACCTGGTGGTGCTCAGGGGTTATTCCTGGCTCTGCGCTGAGAAATCAATCATTCATGGCAAGTTTGGAGGACCATATGGAATGCCAAGAATCTATCCCAGGTCCGTTCTGGGTCAGTCACATGCAACACAAACGCCCTACAGCTCTGCTATTTTTCTGGTCCCTAATAACTTACTAACTTTTAAAAGTGAAGCTGTACTTACAATTTTTTTGCTGTTATTTTGTATTTTTTGTGGGTCACACCCTGTAGTGATCATGGTTATTCCTGGCCCTGCACTAAGGAATTCCTGGTAAATTCAGGGATCAAAATGGGATGCTGAGGAAATCAAAACTGGGTGAACTCTAAGCAAGTCAAGCATCCTACCCGCTGCACTATGTTGATGTTTCTGAAAAACCTATATTTTTATGTACTTTGTCTATTGACTTTATAATGTATATTATTTTATTTGTATATTTTTATTTGTTTTGTCGGTTAATGCTCTTCAATGTTTCCAAATGCATTGTTTATCTTTTAGAATTAAAATTTTAAATCACCATTAAATGTGTTTAATTCAATATAGTCTGTAAAATATATGCAATATTTTTAAATATTTCTAGGAGTTCTTGCTCCATAGATCTAGCCTGGCACTATTTCGGAGTGCTACAAGATGGCTTAGTTTGCTGCCATCTTGTGGCTGTTTTCTACTCTAAGTAAAGCAAAGGTGACTAAGAGGTGAATTGTGATAGAATGGGATTTCTAGAAAAATGACTAGAACTTTAAACTATTTCCTAGATGTTCTCCATCCTCCTAAGAGTGTCCTGAGTAGAGTATTTTGGTTGTAAAATAGCTAGAAATGGTGCCACCTAAACAACTCCATTTCTTTTAAAATACAGTTGCATGATATTGTTAACCCATTTTCCGCCCCTACTTTTCAATCACCAAAAAAGTCTGATAACCATTTATCCTATTTTAGAAAATTAAAAATGTTGGTCAACTATATTGTATCTGAATTTGTCATATTTTATGGCACACTTTCAGACTTTCTTCCTAAATTTTTAAATTGAGAATAATGTTGGTGTTCAATATTAATTCAGAATTATTAGCTATTTTCAGACAACACATTTTAAATCAATTTGTCACAACACCAGTAAAAAATGCAACATACTCCCTTCTTTATAATGTTGAAGAAGTTTTATAATATAGAAATTATTTCTTCTTTGAAGTTTAAGGAAACCTGATGGGAGATGCTAGCTGGACAAAGAATTATAGGATGTTTGACTAATGATATAGTTGCCTTAGATGTTGCAAAAGAAATAATCACTAAAATATTAAGTAAATTCCTCAGTTATCTTTATATTTCTTTGTATAAATTAATAATTAATAATAAAATGTCCCTTTTATTTTATTAACCTGCATTACTAGGTGTAAAGTTTTTTAACAGTTTTACAATTAGTTACTTTTATAATTAAAACAGCTGATAAACATTTTTCTAGGCATCTACATTTGTACAACTACCACTTAAAATACAAATCACAATATTTTCACCCCCCACCAGTATTATGCCACTAATAGTCTCCCTTGACTTTTTGGTTCCTTCTCTCCTCTCCACTCTGGTAAAATCAGTATTGGGTCAGAGTTAATGTTTGCTGTTTTTCCTTTTGTCCTATTCAGTTTTTTTCGTTCCCTTACATTGTATCTCTACATCTTACACCTGAGTAGTATTACTCTGTTTTTTCTTTTTCTTCTCCTGACTTATTTTGTTTAGTGTGATCCCTACAATTTTATGCATCCTGTAACAAAAATAGTCAATATTTAATGATAGTTAAGTAGTTTTATATTTCAAATATGACATATCTTTTTATCTAGTAGTCTATTCTTAGAAATATTAGTTGTTTTTAGATTGGTTATAATAAATAACCCTGCAGTTAATATAGATGTGCATATGTCTTAATAATATTTTGAATTGCTTTGATAAATATGTAGGAGTGAAACCTCTGGATCATATGGTAGATCTATTTTTGAAAATTTTTCATACAGGGCCAGAGCGATGGCACAGTGGTAGGGTGTTTGCCTAGCACGCGGTTGACCCAAGACGGACTGATTTTCGATCCCCTGGTGTTCCATATAATTCCCTGAGCCAGGAGTGATTTCTAAGCTTAGAGCCGGGAGTAAACTCTGAGCGTCACCTGGTGTGGCCCAAAAACAAACAAACAAAATCTTCAGACATTTTCAATTCTTAATAAATTACATTTACCTCCCATACACTAAAGCAATGGAAACTATAAGTGAATGCTAAGAGGAACAGAAAACATAAGAATAAAAAATTGGGGCCGGCGAGGTGGCACTAGAGGTAAGGTGTCTGCCTTGCAAGCGCTAGCCAAGGAAAGATCACCACCATGGTTCGATCCCCCGGCGTCCCATATGGTCCCCCCAAGCCAGGGGCGATTTCTGAGCCCTTAGCCAGGAGTAACCTCTGAGCATCAAACGGGTGTGGCCCGAAAAACCAAAAAAAAAAAAAAGAATAAAAAATTATTTTATGTTTATTGCTAGAAAGAGTTATCATTGTTTGTGTAGTTATCCTACCCAAAGAATTTTATAATTCTTATAAAAACAAAAATATTCCTGAAGACAATATTACAGATGTTATTGAAATTTGTGTGGGACCACAAAAGACCCAGAAGAGGCAAGACAAACCTGATAAAGAAAATGAGAAAATGTCTACCACACAGTCTATGGTATTTTAAAATATAGTACTGGAATAAAAATAGACAAATATTTTGGAATATGATAGCCCAGAATAAAATCCTATCAATATAAACTTTAATTTTTTTAAATAAATTTAAAAATTTTAAAGGGAACAGAACTTAAAGCTGAGGAAAGAAAACATTCTTGAATAGTCTTGAGGAAATTACGTATTCATATACAAATGAACAAAGATGGATCACCACTCAAATTATACACAAAAGTTAACTAAAAATGAAATTAAAACTTGTGTTGCCTGAAACAATAAAGCAATAAAAATCAAGTAACATCATAATCAGAGGTATATAGTTGACTTATTCATATTATTTCTTTTTTTTATAATTTTTATGTCCATACTCAATGACATTTTTGAAACATACCCTGCAATTGTTAACAACTTTAAAAACTCTTAGTACATTTTATTGATATATATATATATATATACACTTGAGTATTCTTCTATAACATCTCTTAATTGTCTAAAAGTACTCATTGTCACCTTTTTACTAAAACTATTAATATTTCAACTTATATACAGAACTTTACCAGAATTTATAATCATACTACAGTACCAGGTATATTTAAATTTCCTCTTTTCACATCATCCAGTAGTTGCTTTTTCATTTTTCAATCACTTATGTTCCTGATACTTAAACTGGAGATTACAACAGTAATTTCTCATAGTGTAGTTTTTCTGTGTGAACTGAATAAGTCAATATAAGAGAAAAAGAACAACATAATTAAGTTAACATAATGACGCTAATAAAATAATATAATGTTTATGTTATAGTGTATATATAACAATATGCTATCAAAAGTAAACTACAATTAAAATAACAGTAATAGTAGATATAAGCAGTATAAGGACTCAGAAACAATAACATTAAAATAAAAGAGCCTACCAATTAATAAGGATTTTCACAGGAACTAATTTTCAAAGAATTTCAGAATGTCTAAAGATTGAGATAGGAGGCAAGCTATCTTCAAAAAAGTGTAAAGGTAGAGTTGTATTTGACAAAGATGGTCATTATAGCTTGACTGCCCAAAAGGAGGAATAAGAATAAGAATATTAATTATAGAACAAGGAAACAGAATTGAAAGTCAGAAAATATAAAAAATAATTTATAAGAAAGTAGCTAAGGGAATAATCTGAAAAGCAACAGTCAATAAGTGCTGCACATATTGGACAGCCACATGCAAAAGAATCACAAATATCACAAATGAAAAATAAATACAAAATAGATTAGAGATTTCAATGTTTTGCATGGACATTAAAGTTCAAAGTTCAAAGTTTTATTTCCAATAAAATAGCAAGGTATTTCCTCCAATTCAGAAGATCATTTTTTATATTCATGGTAGATTCTTTTGATGTTCATAAACTTTTTATATTTGATGTAATCTCATTTGTTTATTTCTGCTGAGTTACCCTTGCAATTGATGTTTAATGCCTGGATATATCATAGAAACCATATTGTGAATTTGTTCTAGTGAGGCTTTCTTCAATTTGCTTTTTTTGTTTGTTTGTCTGTTTGTTTTTGGGCCACACCAGTTGACGCTCAGGATTTACTCCTGGCTATGCTCTCAGAAATCGCTCCTGGCTTCGGGGGACCATATGGGACACTGGGGGATCAAACCACGGTCCATCCTATGCTAGTGCTTGCAAGGCAGATGCCTTACCTCTAGCGCTGCTCCGGCCCCTTCAATTTGCTTTATTGTTACAGGAAACACAGTTTTCATTCCAGTTTTAGTTAACTTTTGTGTATAATGTGAGTGATGATCCAGCTTTGTTTCTTGTATGAAAAGTTTTAATGTGACACACAAACTCCAAAGCTATAACAACAACAACAACAACAAAAGAGGTTACATGACTTATTTCTTACCCTTCAAACCTTTGACGCATAAGGTTGCTTTGAAAAAATAAGTCATGCAAGCTTTATAAAATAAAGACAAAAATAAAAAAAATATATGTTCTAAGGGCCAAGATGATTTTTTGAAGATGTGAAGAAAGTCCAATAGGTGAGGTACTTGCCTTGCAAAATGAGGTACTTTCCTTGGTTGACAGGGGTTCAATCTATCCTAAAATCACATATGGTCCCCTGACCACTATTAGATATGATCCTTAAACACAAACCAAGGAGAGATCTTTAAGCACAGCCAGAGATGACTCCGTAGTAGTAGTAGTAGTAGTAGTAGTAGTAGTAGTAGTAGTAGTAGAAGAAGAAGAAGAAGAAGAAGAAGAAGAAGAAGAAGAAGAAGAAGAAGAAGAAGAAGAAGAAGAAGAAGAAGAAGAAGAAGAAGAAGAAGAAGAAGAAGAAGAAGAAGAAATAGTAGTAGTAGTGATATTAACAATAATAGTTTCCTTTCACAATATTCTTGATGATCCAAGAATGAATAAAGCAAAATCCTTCCCCAGGTGATGATGAACTATAGGAAAGTTTGGCAAGCACTGACATAATTGACCTCCAGGGCTTTTTAATTTGTTCAAAAATATCACACACTTATATATATGTATATATATGATTTATTTTCTTATTGTCGAGGCTAACTAGATGCTACCATCTAAAAGTTTCTATAACTTATGACTAATGACAGTTTAATCTTTGTACATATGATATTACTGTTTTTGATTTAAATATACTGCTATAAAAATAAGGTATTTATCAAGGTTCAAATTGCACAGCCAATTTCAGTTCTTTTGTTTTTTTTAATAAAAATATTATATATATAAATAAATAATCCTACTTATTGAATGTATGCATGTAATTTAAAATATTCATTGTGAAAGATTTTTTTGTAATGAGTGACAGTTTACTTAAGGCTTACTTAAAGGAGCAATCAGTTATCAATTCTTCAATGAGACTTTATTCAGAATCTGCTGGTTGTCAAGTAAGGTAAATTTTTTAAATTTTATTCTGAATATAATTTTTTTTAATTTTAGCAAATATTTTCCTTCTTCCTAGTTCACAAGTGCTATTTCATTTAATTTATATATTTCATTTAATTCAATTCTTAAAATAGTAATTTATGGAGCAGGTATTCTAAACTATGTTTTGTAGATACAAAAACAAAAAATAAAAGAGAAATGAAGTTTATAGAATTTAAATAATTTGCCTATTACTATTTAGCTAGTCAATGGCAAGTCATGGGTTAAAACTTGATTTTATAAATAATATGTGAAACTTCTGTTTGTTTGGTTTTTGGGTCATAACCCAGAAGTGCTCAGTGGTTACTTCTGGTTCTGTGCTCAGAAATTACTCTTGGCAGGGTCAGGGTACCAAATAGGAAGTGTGGATAGAACATTGATCAGCTGCTTGCAAGACCAATACCCTACCTGCGGTGCTATTACTCTGGTCCCTATAATATGTTAAACTTCTAAAAAAATATTTTCACTTCACAAAAAATAATGATTGAAACTAAATTAACTTAATTTCAAACTCATTATACTTCTGATTTCATAAAAGTTTTACACTATAATGAAACTCCAAATACAATATTAAATTCCTTGAGGAAAATTTTTTTAGTTCAGGAAGCATATGTTAGTATTTTATGTATCGTGCTCCTACTTAGTGTCTAATTTTAAGATTGATATTTATATTTAGAATAATGTCCATGTAATGCAGAATTTTTTATTTATTTGAATTAATTTTCTGCTTCAGTATATATATATATATATTTAAGAAAATACTTTTTTAAGGGAAGGTAATCTTTTACTTGAATTATTAGCTTTTATATTAAAACAAAGATGTACATCTAATTGTCAACATTGACAGTATAATATAAAATATTTTTTGTGCATTGGCTATCAACTAGGGAATAAAGTTACTAGCAATCAACTAGCAGAAGTTGAAGTAGGAAGAAAAGGTTGGACAGTTTATAGCTTGTTAGACATTTAGTCTATCTTCTTATTTATATCTCCAATGATATACATTTTTCTACCTCATAAAATGGTAGAAGTAGGCATTAGTACCTTGATAAAAGAGGAATTCATGTTACTGAAAGTGTTGGTAGTTATCTAAAAGCTCGTTAGACTGGCAGAGTAAAATTTGTATTAGATCCATCTGATTGTAAGGCTCTGAAAAAAAATGATAGAAAATAACAGAAACCATCACTATCCTAACTGTGCTTTGGTCAAGTATTTGTTCTACTTCACAATGACACTAAGAATATCATAAAATTTGGCGAAGGTCTTGAGTGATAGTACATAAATTTGATGTTTGCCTTGTGCATGCCCTAACCAGGTTTGATCTCTGTAATCCTATATGGACCCCTTTGAGGAATAATTTCTCAATGCAGAGTCAGAAAAAATGATACAAAAACAAACAAAAATAAATGATGTGAGTTTTACGTATAGTGCACTAGGTTTTACATGCAAAACTATATCTAATAAGACTTACCAAGATAAAGTATTTTATTAGTATTTTTTCTCTCCCTGGGAATTTCAGGAGTCAAGAGAAGATAAATATTTTCATAGTCATTATAATCATTCACTCATTTTTATTTCTCAGATAGGAATCATCTATGAAGAAAAACATGAGTAAGAATTATTCAGAAGTGACTGAATTTATTCTGCTAGGATTCAGGACATCTCCAGAAGTCCAGATTCTCTTATTCCTACTTTTCTTATTTATCTATATGGTCATTGTGGTAGGAAATATCAGCATGATAATTGTCATTAAAATAGACTCCAAACTTCATACACCTATGTATTTTTTTCTCAGAAATTTGTCTTATTTAGATATATGCTACTCCACAGTCATTGCTCCCAAAACTCTGGCCACTTTCTTGTCCAAAGACAAGAAAATTTCTTACAATGGCTGTGCAGCACAGTTCTTTTTCTTTGCTCTTTTTGTTGGAACAGAAGGCTTTCTCCTAGCTGTGATGGCATATGATCGTTTTTCAGCCATTTGCTCACCTTTTCTCTATACCACACGTATGTCACCCCAAGCATGTATTCATTTGGTGATTGGGTCCTATGTTTGTGGAAGCATCAACTCCATGATACAGACAGGTTTCACTTTTAGTCTACATTTCTGTGGAGAAAACAGATTGGACCATTTTTTCTGTGATGTGCCAGCCCTGATCAAGATCTCCTGTGTTGACACTTTTGTGAATGAGATTGTATTGTTTATTCTATCTGGTCTCATCATCATCAGCACTACAACTATCATTCTGGTTTCCTATGCTTATATCCTCTCCACTGTTCTAAAAATCCCCTCAACCCATGGCAGGAGTAAGACTTTTTCCACTTGCACTTCTCATATAACTGTGGTGAGTATATTCTATGGAACTGTATTCTTCATGTATGCCCAACCTGGGGCTATCTCCTCACCAGAGAAAAGTAAAGTTATAGCTGTATTCTATACTCTGGTCATCCCTATGTTAAATCCCATGATTTATAGTTTAAGGAATAGGGAGGTAAAAAATGCTGTGAAAAAGATATTGCTAAAAAAAGTATCTTTTCATTGACTTTTATTCATTTATACAAATATATGACTAATGTCATATTTAAGGTAATTTGTTTAGAATAACTAAAAGTTCTAGATTATTATTAAACATAACTATATTCTTTAAATATAGATTTTTATATTACTATATAAATTGTATGGTGTGATACAGATTTACTATTGATATTTTGTTTTGCCTCTAGACACTCAAAATTAAAACCCATTTATGTAGTACAAATAAATATCTATGTTTATTAATATATGAATGCATGTGGATATACCTGAATATTTATATATTTGTTTATATATATAGCAAAAGTATTTTTAATGTTTCTGTTTTCTCTAAATCATAGCAAAATTTTTCATGGTTCACCTTTGTAAATGATAACTATAAGCTTCATGATAATATAACTTATTAAATTTGCCTGAACATTTTTATGAAGAAGTGTAGAAAGTAGAACTTAGTGATATCACTACATTACCAAAGTATTAATGATTAAAATATATAAATGATTAATTGTCCTGATATGGTTGTTGTATACAATTTGTCTGAAGCATCTTAATAAAATGACTTTTATTAATTTTATGCTATTCATATGTACTGGTTTAATTATTTTTTGTTTTTGAATTACTTTTACATCTTATAACTTGATCAAAATTGATTTCTTCTGCATTTAGAAAATACTGTCATGTAATGACATTAATATTGTCATAGTATTTTCATTACCTATATATGTATACATTCTATTTTCTTTTATTTTATTTTCTAGGCCACATTCATTTGCTAAGGGATCACTCCCTTTTGGTGTTCAGAGTACTGTATTGGATGTTTCAAATATAGCCTGGGTTGGTCTGATGTACTATACTATTTCTCTGGTCCCCTATATACTATTTTTAATCCTTCAAATCTATATATTTCTCCTTTAAAATATTAAATAATTTTGTATTATTTTAAATTTACATTCCATAGTAAATTGAAATTTACTTTAGTAAATTTCAAAGTTATTTATTATGTCTTTTATAGATTTTGCATGTTTTTTTTTGTTTAGGTATTGTAATCCATGTATATACAAATGCTCAATTGCAGTATTATGCATCTGAAACTTTGATGCTATAAAGAAAACTTATTTTAGTTGTGTGCCACATAGAAGAACTGGAGTTCTACTATTGACTATGTTTCATTGCACCACTCCCCAGTGATGCTCAAAGAAGGGATGTGTGGAAAGGAATCAAATTTATGTCTCATTATGTAAAGTCTGCTTTCAGCATTTTGAGCTATCTCTCTGGCCCCTAAAACAATTTTATAACAATAAAAATTGAAAAAAATCTTAACAATATATTACTTTGAAATTAACATAGAATACATTAAATTTATAAATATAATTGTTTTACATAGAATTGCATATATACATAATTACTTTAGTTTATATTTAAGATCTGATGTGTTTACTACTTATTTCTGAATTTATTTATTTTATTGGTTAATTTTCTTATTTCCTTTAATAAATAATATTCAAACCTATTTCAAAAATATTTTTATAAAAATTAATATAATTTATTTTTGTTTTCATAAGTATATATGCATTTTCTGTTCACCTTTAAAATTATTTTTATTTGGCTATACTTTTTACTGTTTTTCTTTTTTATTTTAGGCACTTATTTTATAATTAACAGCATTACACAATACTGTAACATAAAACTTTCCAGAAACACACCTTTCACCAGAATATTCACTTCTCGTCATCCCTGTCCAAGTGCTGTCCTCATCCACCACCCCTGTGTTGAGCTTCCTAATGATAACCATTTTCAGCTTCCATTTCCATTGGGCATATGTTATTGACTTGCTATATTTCTTTATTTCAATATATATATGAGGGAGAAGATCATTCTATACATGTCCCTCTTCTTACTAATTTCATTCTTAATGATACATTGCAGATCAATCCAGATAGCAGCAAATTGTATAATTTGTCTTTCCTAGTAATATCCCTTTTTTCTTTGGTAGTATTAGTAGCCTAATATATTCCATTATTTTTTTATCTAGGTCTCTGGTCTTGAAAACTTTTTTTCCATAGAATTTGGTTATTGTAAATAATACTGCAATGGATGTAGGAGTAATATGTTTTTTCTAAATTGAGTTTTAGAGTTCTTGGGATAGATGCCACTAAATGGAATTGCTGGATCATATTGTACCTCAATTCCTAATATTTGTATTATTTTTCAAAATTTTGGGGACAGCTGAATGAAGGTCTTTTTCCACCAGCAGTGAGTGAAGGTCCCTTTCTCTCATGTTTATGTCAATACTTGTTATTTTTGTTCTTTTTGTTCTTTTTGACATGTACCAGTGCTTTTAATCACATTTTCTAATAATTTTATTCAAGTGTTTCTAAATTGATTACATTTTGCTATTTTATTACTTTAAAATTTATTTAAACATAGTAGTTGCAAGGTTGTTTATAATAGTTTTATTTTCACATACAAAGATGTTTGTGATTGAGTTACAGAAATACTATGTACAACAACCTTCACCAGTGCACATTTCCTGCCACTAATTTCCTCAGTTTTCCTCTCACCCTCCTTTATGACCTCTTTCCTCTCTGCCTGCCTCCGGGATAGGCATTTTACTTCTCTCTCTCATTCTATTTTCTTTTATGATACTGTGTTTTTCACTACTCTTTTTTTTTTTTTTTTTTTTTTTTTGGTTTTTGGGCCACACCCAGCGGTGCTCAGGGGTTACTCCTGGCTATCTGCTCAGAAATAGCTCCTGGCAGGCACAGGGGACCATATGGGACACCGGGATTCAAACCAACCACCTTTGGTCCTGGATCGGCTGCTTGCAAGGCAAACGCCGCTGTGCTATCTCTCCGGGCCCGTTTTTCACTACTCTTAATGAAGGGGTGCCAACCTTTTGCTTTTTTGGTATATAAGAACAGAGATTTTTAGATTTATTTCCTAGTTATTTACTTTGCTACTATATTAAATAGAGAGTTGCAATTTTATTATTGCACTGAATTATTGATAATATTTAAAATGTTTTATTGAAAATATTGATAATATTAAAATATGTGCTATTTATGTAATATTTATATTTAATATCAAATTGGTTTATATAAAAATTTATGGGAGGCACACTTGGCAGTGCTCAGAGGTTACTCCTGGCTCTCCACTCAGTAATTACTCCTGGGTGGTTCAGAAAACCATAGGTGGTGGAGTGTATTAATCTGGGTTCTCCTCTGTGCAAGGTAAATACCTTACCTGTTGTACTATTGCTCCAATCCTCTATCTAAAAGTTTTTTTGTGGATGTTGAGTGGGATTACATATTTTAGGGTACATAACTAGTATGACCCTACCTGAATTCAATTTCTTGCATCATATGGTCTCGTGGAGTACAAGAGTCATAGGCATAGATAGCACTGAAGAGTGTCGTTCTAGAGGCTCCTAGTAACTCTGAGGTAAGTTGGTTATCCTCAGCAACTCAGGGACTGTGCAGAATGTCAAATTTATACCCTTGTATTGAATCACTGGTCATATTTTCTGAAGTCATATTGGTGGGGCTCTGACCTGTTTTGTTATAATTTTCCTCTTAGCACTCATTTTGCTATATTACAAAGATTCTTACATGTGTGTTTTGCTTTATATATTTTATTTTCTCTTGAATGTATATATATTATATGAATTTATAATATGGAACATATAAAGTATATATTATTTATACTCTAAACAAGTATATACTATTGTACTAATATAATACAGTATATTATAGTATGTAATACACTATAATATAAAATATACAATATATAATATTTAATAACATAAACAAGTATACATAAGTATACATTAATTATATAAAGTATGTATATTATATATGTATATACTTAATGCCATTTCTTCTTAATGATTGAGTCTTTATCATTATGTAATGCTTCTTTTCTTTTATTTAATTTTCAATTTAAATGACCTTGATTTGTATACAATCTGCCTCATTGTATATCATTTTTTCTCTTAAAATTAATGTCTCCAAGACTGGAGTGATATATATTGCAGTGGGTAGGGCATTTGCCTAGCATGCAACTCACTCACTTTCTCTCATGAGAATCCCATGTGACCCCCCAAACCTGAATAGAAGTGACCTCTGAGCATATAGCCATTAGTAGGACCTTTGCACAACCAGCTGTGGGTTATAAAGCAATCAAACAACAGCAATAACAACAAAAAGAAAAAAATAAACCAAAAAAGCCACTATAAATAAACTAAGATAAAAATAAAAGGTAAGATTGACATCAGTCAGACTAATCTGTCCTTGTAATGTGTAGAAGAAAAGAAGTAGTCAGCTTTGATGATAGAGCCAAAGAAATTGAAGAATTAGTTAACATGTTCTCTTTTCTAAATCACCTGAGTAGAAAATAGTGTATGATATTTCTTTGAGAGTATGAGTCTAACATGATTTTACACCCTGCATTCTGTCAAATATTAAATTAGTCTCTCAAGTATCAGAGGAACATGACTTTAATGATTACAAGGGCATATTAAAAGAAACTCTTATAGCTTATTGCTTCTAAGTGTGTTTTCTTTCTTTGTAAAGCATTTCTCTTACCCCCAGTTCATCTCCTTTTTTTCTGCCACCAGAGAGGAAAGATTAGTTACCCAGAGTTTCAAGTGCATTTCTGTCAAGATTATTATTGTTTTTATTATTACTGTTAAACAAGAGTGCACAAAGACAATTCCTTTTCAGAACAAAGCCATATTGAAGAATCCTATAGTTCCATCCTCCCCCAAAATTTTATTTTTGCTAGTGTGATTTATAATACTGTTAGATAACATTTTATGCATAAAACATTCTAGCACCACACCCTCCAATAAAATGTCTGATACAGGCTTTTCTCAGTGTTTCTCCCTGTTTCTCTCCCTCCTATATCTTTTTTTTTATTTTAATTATGACAACAAAGATGCAAAGAAAGAGGACAGGGTAAAGTTACAGTAGAAGCCCAATCACCCATAAACAGAATTCTCGGTAGTCCCATCGATGATATCCCAGCCTTGAACTTTCAGCCAAAGAACATTAATAGAAACAAAACTGAACCCCTGTACAATACAATTACTTTGTCCCTCAAATCCCCAGTTGTAGTACATACTATTTCTTAGCAGCACACAATATAATCTAAAGACATTAGACTTATGTAACTCCTTAAACATTGAGGGCAAAGTACATTTCTCTAGTTCCATGCACATGCTAACTAGTTTAAGTTAACCTCAAAAGTTTTAGTGGCTTGTTTTTCTTAAGAATTGGAGTCAAGGGAACATAGTAAAAAATGGTATTAAAGTGGCATTTGTTTGCATAGGCCCACCAAAACATAAGGGACATTGAAAGACAAATTATGGTCTAAATACAAGGAGACCTTACCCCTGTTGTTTCCTGGCACAGGACTGACTCTAGGCTCCAGGCAAATTAGTTTGTTCAATTCAAGTCATCGTCTGTAGTGGCAATACACCTCCATTCCTCACATAGTCTCTGTTGTTGGTATCATGCTTCTGTATTAAAGATCCTGGAGTCTGCATCTCCCATATTGCAGTCAGGAAGGAAGGTGCAGAGCATCCTCTCGTTTCACCTCACACTTAAGGGGGACTAGAGAGAACCATGTCCTGTAGAGCAGGTCATTGTTGCTGTCAAGTCTTCTCAGTGTAAACGGAAGTCTCTTTTTAAGAGGTCGATGTCAGACCCTTGGTAGTGTCTTTCCTGGTAGAGGACTGCTTCCAGCTGTTGCTGTAAAAGACCTTGGATGTTTTGTTGTTAGCTTGCCTGGTTCCGGCATGAATGGAGGATGCCCATTCTTCTGAGGCCTGTGCCAGGTCATTATATCAATGTTCAGGGTGTAAGGTACATTGTACTGAGATTTATTAGATAAGAACTTATCTGTATGTATGGTGTTTTCCCATTTTAATGTGTCTATGCAAACAAGAATCAATGCCATGGGGCGTTATTGGTGCATCTAGAGGCAATAGGAACAAGACCAGCAATTTCCATGACATAGTTCAATCATAGGCATCAAACTGGGGGACAGTTCCACCAGCAATCCTTACTGAACAGCTTACAAAGAAAAGAGAAGATGAAAAGTGAATAGAAACATCATGGAAGAAGAATATATAGAGAGTTACATCAGCTAAAGAAAATACCATTAAAATATTCAAAAGATATATGTGTTCAATTTATGTCCTTCTAAATAGTTCTGGAATTTGTTACATATACTGTATGTCTTAGGTCAGAGATTAGAACTATGTGTTACTGAAGTTAAGAAGGGTAAATCTGGGGTACTGATGGTTGGAAGGAGCCCCCGTGCGGTTTGCAAAATGTAGACTGGTATGAAATTACCAGTGACAGACTGAGTATAGCTAAGCAGCTATCTGCCACCCACTGAATCAAACTCCACCCCCTAAGCCCCACCCTAGGCCAGTGTCCCGGCCCGGCCTGGGGAAAACCCCGGGTGCCCCATCAACTCCTCCCAGGAACCCACCTGGAGATCCAGAGGAATGGGGGAGAGGGGGGTCGGGTGACCCAGATCCGAGCCCCCTACCCTAGGCTGGACCCGCGGCCGCTGGCACATGGGGGGGCCTGCCAGCTGCCCGTCCATGCCGGCTAAAAATCCTGCTCCAGGGAGGGAGGGAGACCCTCCCAAGCCTGGAGTTCAGGGATTTGCTCCCTACCCTAGGCCAGGGTCCCGGCCCGGCCCGGCCTGGGAGTGGGGAAAACCCCGGGTGCCCCATCAACTCCTCCCAGGAACCCACCTGGAGATCCGGAGGAATGGGGGAGAGGGGGGTCGGGTGACCCAGATCCGAGCCCCCTACCCTAGGCTGGACCCCGCGGCTGCTGGCACATGGGGGGGCCTACCAGCTGCCCGTCCATGCCGGCTAAAAATCCTCTCAAACCAAGGATGAAAGCCTCTAGAAGGATTCCACCCATTTCCGGAGTATCTGATTTTTTTTTTCATTTTTTTTTCTCCAGGTTATTACTTTTCTTCAAACAAAACTGCATAACTTGAACTATCTGTTCCTGCCTCCCAATTGTGGGGGAGGAGTAAGGGAGGTACCAAGACCAAATAGGTGTAAGACCACTAAGTAGTAAGCTAGGCACAGAGAGGACCACTTATTCTAGCAGCCCCGGGAGTAAGGGAAGAGGTTATGGGAAGAAGGACGGGAACGGAGGTGGAAGGAGGACAATTCGGTGATGGGAATTCCCCCGATTTTATGTTAATGTGTACCTAAAATATTATTGTCAATGATATGTAAGCCACTATGATTAAAATAAAAATTATATTGAATAAAAATATATTTGCATACCCCGAACGGAACTGCTTGGGTTATGTGAATGTTTAATGCGATTTTTTTTCTTACTAATGCGATTTTTATTGCGATTATTCGGTAAGCGAATAATCGTGAATACTGCGATATTTGAAGGCCAGCTGCGAGTTTGAGACCCCTGGTGTACGTGCAGAACTATGCCCGCAAAAATTATATAAGTCGGGCCTTGTGTTTCAATAAATGGATTTGGATCTGGAATCTTTTTTTTCACTCTTGTCTGTCTCCATGTTTGTTATTGTGTCTGTGTGTATGAGTGATCTCCCTCTGAGAAAGAATAACCCTCATTTTGACTGGTGTTCCCTGCAGGCAGGGGCACCCACATGCTTATATCTTATTCATATTTTGAATTGTTTGAATAGATACATAGGAGTAAAGCTTTTGGATCATATGTAGATCTACTTTCAATTTTTGAAAAATCTTTATACATTTTAAATTTTGAATAAAGTATACTAACAAAAATAGTATGTAAGGTTCTTTTGCCTCCACATACACTAGAGCACTGGAAACTATAAGTGAATGCTAAAAGGAACAGAAAACATAATAATATAAATTAATTTTATGTTTATAGCTGGAATGAATTATCATTGTTTATGTAGTCATCTTACCCAAAGAATTGATAAATTCTTATAAAAACAATAATATTCCTGAAGACAATATTGCAGATGTTATTGTAACTGTGCTCTCTTTTGGAAATTTGTGTCAAACCACAAAAGACCCAGACTAGCCAAGGCAAACCTGATATACAAATTAAGAATAGGTGTAACACATTGACTTCAAACTAAAATATGAAAATTAAAATATGGTACTAGAATAAAAATATGACAAACATCCTTGGGATATTATAGCCCACAATTAAATCTTAACATTATGAACCAATTTTAAAAAAACTTTATTAATTTAAAGGGAGCAGAACTTAAAACTGAGAAAAGAGAATCTCTTGAATAGTCTTGAGGAAATTAAATATTTATATGTAAAAGAACAAAACAGTATCACCACTCATATTATATACAAAAGTTAACTAAAAATGGAATAAAAAGTTGTATTGCCTGAAGCAATAAGGCAAATTGAAAAAAGCCTCATTAGAACAAATTCATAATTTGGTTTTTGTGATAAATCCAGACATTAAACATCAATAACAAGGGAAACTAAGCAAAAATAACCAAATGAGATATCATCAAATTTAAAAAGTTTATGTACAGCATAAAAAGCTACCATTAATATGAAAAGCAGTCTACTGACTGGGAGGAAATATCTGTGTAACATACATCTGACAAATTGTTTATATCCAAGATATTTAAGGAACTTACAAAACATCCCAAAAGACAAATATTTTATTTGTTGCTGTTTCTGTTGGAATTGAAACTTTGTACTCTAATGCCCATGCAAACCATATGAATCTTTTTTCTATTTTGTATTTAATTTCTCATGTTCTTTTGCATGTGGTTGCCTAATATGTGCAAGCTATAATGACCATCTTTTTCAGGTGTAACTCTGACTTTACAGTTTATGAAGTTAGCTTGCCTTCTATCTCAATAAAATATACTCCAGACATTCTGAAATTCTTAAGAATTTGTTCAGGTGCAAATCCTTGTACATTGGTAGGCTCTTTTATATAAGTATTATTTTTGAAGCCTTTTAATGGCTATATCTTCTATTACTATTATTTTAACTGTAGTTTACTTTTTAAAGCATATTATGCTATATTAAATACTATATTATAAAAATAATATGTTTATTAGTCTAGTTATGTTAACTTAATTATATAGTTGCTTCTCTTATATTGACTTCTTCAATTTACACAGAAAAACTACACTATGAGAAAGTTAAATTTATATATAACTAGTATAACTAGTACTGTAGTATGGGAATTGGTTATAATTCTGGTAAAGTTGTGTATATAAAGTTGAAATATTAATAGTTTTAGTAAAAGGGTGACAATGAGTATGTTTAGACAATTAAGATATATTATAAAAGAATACTCAGTATTAATACATCAATAAAATATGCTTAAAGATTTTTTTTTTACATTTCTTTTTTATTTTAATTATGACAACAAAGATGTAAAGAAGAGGACAGGGTAAAGTTACAGTAGAAGCCCAATCACCCATAAACAGAATTCTCGGTAGTCCCATCGATGATATCCCAGCCTTGAACTTTCAGCCAAAGAGCATTAAGAAAAACAAAACTGAACCCATGTACAATACAATTTCTTGTCCCTCAAATCCCCAGTTGTAGTACATACTATTTCTTAGCAGCACACAATATAATCTAAAGACATTATACTTATGTAGCTCCTTAAACATTGAGGGCAAAGTACATTTCTCTAGTTCCATGTACATACTAACTAGTTTAAGTTAACCTCAAAAGTTTTAGTGGCTTGTTTTTCTTAAGAATTGGAGTCAAGGGAACATAGTAAAAAACGGTATTAAAGTGGCATTTGTTTGCATAGGCCCATCAAAACATAAGGGACATGGAAAGACAAATTACGGTCTAAATACAAGGAGACCTTAACCCTGAAGTTTCCTGGCACAGGATTGACTCTAGGCTCCAGGCAAATTAGTTTGTCCAATTCAAGTCATCGTCTGTAGTGGCAATACACCTCCATTCCTCACATAGTCTCTGTTGTTGGTATCATGCTTCTGTATTAAAGATCCTGGAGTCTGCATATCCCATATTGCAGTCAGGATGGTGCATAGCATCCTCTCGTTTCACCTCACACTTAAGGGGCACTAGAGAGAACCATGTCCTGTAGAGCAGGTCATTGATGTTGTCAAGTCTTCTCAGTGTAAACGGAAGTCTCTTTTTAGGGGGTCGATGTCAGACCCTTGGTAGTGTCTTTCCTGGTAGAGGACTGCTTCCAGCTTTTGCTGTAAAAGACCTTGGATGTTTCGTAGATAGCTTGCCTGGTTCCGGCATGAATGGAGGATGCCCATTCTTCTGAGGCCTGTGCCAGGTCATTATATCAATGTTCAGGGTGTAAGGTACATTGTACTGAGATTTATTAGATAAGAACTTATCTGTATGTATGGTGTTTTCCCATTTTAATGTGTCTATGCAAACAAGGATCAATGCCATGGGGCGTTATTGGTGCATCTAGAGGCAATAGGAACAAGACGTGCAATTTCCATGACATAGTTCAATCATAGGCATCAAACTGAGGGACAGTTCCACCAACAATCCCTACTGAACAGGTTACAAAGAATAGACAAGATGAAAGTGAATAGAAACATCATGTTAGAAGAATATATAGAGAGTTAAATCAGTTAAAGAAAATACCCATAAAATATTCAAAAGATATATGTGTTCAATTTGTGTCCTTCTAAATAGTTCTGGGATTTGTTAGATATACTGTATGTCTTAGGTCAGAGATTAGAACTATGTGTTACTGAAGTTAAGAAGGGTAAATCTGGGGTACTGATGGTTGGAAGGAGCCCCCGTGCGGTTTGCAAAATGTAGATTGGTATGAAATTACCAGTGACAGACTGAGTATAGCTGAGCAGCTATCTGCCACCCACCAGATCAAACCCTACCCCCTAAGCCCAACCCTAGGCCAGTGTCCCGGCCAGGCCTGGGAGTGGGGAAAACCCAGGGTGCCCCGTCAGCTTCTCCCAGAAACCCACCTAGAGATTCGGAGGAATGGGGGAGAGGGGGGTCGGGTGACCCAGGTCCGGGCCCCCCAGACCCTAGGCCGGACCAAAAGGCCGCTGGCCCATGGGGGGCCTGCCAGCTGCCCGTCCGTGCCGGCTAAAAATCCTGCTCCGGGAAGGGAGAGAGACCCTCCCAAGCCCGAAGCTCAGGGACTGGTGCCCCACCCTAGGCCAGTGTCCTGGCCAGGCCTGGGAGTGGGGAAAACCCAGGGTGCCCCGTCAGCTCCTCCCAGAAACCCACCTGGAGATCTGGAGGAATGGGGGAGAGGGGGGTCGGGTGACCCAGGTCCGGGCCCCCCTGACCCTAGGCCGGACCAAAAGGCCGCTGGCCCATGGGGGGCCTCTGCTTAAAGATTTTTAAAGTTAACAATCACAGGGTATTTTATAAAATATGTCATTTAGTATATACACAAAAACTTACAAAATAAGAAATAATATGAATAAGTCAGCTATATACCTGTGGCTATGATATGATAAAATATGATACTACTAATGGAGTACTACTTGAGATACATGTTTCAAAGGTTTGAAGCCTAAGAAATAAGTCATGCAAGCTTTTTTGTTATTCCTTTAATGTCTCTGTGTCACATCCAGTTGTATTCAGAAGCTACTCTTGAATCACTTCAAATGGTACTCAGAATATCTTGTGGTATTGGGATGAATTTGAGGTTAGTCTCATGCAAGAAAAACACCTTAATCCACATGTTATTTTCATTTGTTCAGTAATCAATAACTTACCTTATTAAAATATATGTTCTACATTCATGCATTCTTAAAATATATTTTAAAATCCAAAATAATATATGTATAAGTATGAATAAAAAATCTAAAGAAATATCTGGGAATTGGGCTTATTTTAAATAAAAACATTCAATGAATTAGGTTTCATATGCATTTACATAAAAAATATTAAATAGATTGATTCACAGTGTGCCTTATTTAAAAAAATAGACAGAAATTCCTTAAAGACATATTTATAAAAAATATGCTCAAAAGTTCAAGATAATTTTTTAGAGGACCTGAAAATAGTCCTGCAGGTAAGGTACTTGCCTTGCGAGAGACTGCCAGCCATTCAGTCTATCTTGCAGTCACATATGGCCCTCTGACCACTACCAGACTTAACCCCTAAACATAAATCCAGAAGAAAGCTCTAAGCACAACCAAGTATGGCCCCTAAATAAAACAATAATAATAATAATAATAATAATAATAATAATAATAATAATAATAGCTTTCTTTCACAATATTCTTCTTGGTGATCCAAGAATGAGTAAAGCAAAAATTTTCCCCAGGTGATGATGAACTATAGAAAAGTTTGGCAAGCAATGACATAATTGACCTCCAGGGCTTTTTAATTTGTCCAAAAAAGATCACATACTTATATATATCTCTAATTTATTGTCTAAGTTTCTAGGATAACTAGAGGGGTAGATAAAAGTTCCTATAACTTATGGCTAATAACACATAGTTTAAATTTGTATATATGATATTTTTTATTTTATTGCATTATTTAAATATATTGCTATAAAATAAGGTATTTACCAGGGGTCAAATTGCAGAACCAATTTCAGATTTTCTTTTGATTATATTTAATTAAAATATATGGATAATACATAGAAGTAAATAATCCTACTTATTGAATGTATGCATATATTTTATAATTAGTGACAGTTTAGTTAAATATTCCTTAAAGGAGCAATTAGTTATCAATTCTTCAATGAGACTTTATTTGGAGTCTACTGATTGTCAAGTGAGGTGAACTTTTTTATTTTTAATTTTATTTTGAATATAATTTTCTTAATTTTGTAAATATTTATCTTCTTTTTAGTTCATAAGTGCTATTTTGTTTAATTTGTATATTACATTTAATTCAATTCTTAAAATAGTAATTTATGGAGCAGATACTTTTTTATGCAGAAAATATTTTAAACTATGTTTTACAGATACAAAAACAAAAGAAACAGAAGAGAAATAAAGCTATACAATTTAAACAATTTGCCTATTACTATTTAGCAAGTCAGTGCCAAGTCATGGGGTAAAACTTAATTATAATATGAATAATATGTTAAACTTCTGTTTCTTTTTTTCTTTTTTTTTAATTTTTGGTCCACACTTGGTGGCACTCAGGGATTACTCTTGGCTCTCTGCTCAGAATTCAGTCCTGACAGGCTAAGGAAACCAAATGGGATGCTGGGGATCAAACCCGGGTTGTCTGCATGCAAGGTAAACACCCTACCCACTGTGCTATCACTCTGGCCCCTATAATACATTAAACTTTTAGGAAAATTTTTTTACTTCACAAAAATAATAATTGAAGTTAAATTTACTTAATTTCAAACACATTATACATTTAATTTTATGGAAAGTTTACACTATAGTGTAACTCCAAAAACAATATTAAAATCCTTGAGCAAAATTTTTTTTTAGTTCAGGAAGCATATGTTAGTGGTTTTTTTTATTGTGCTTTCCTTAGTGTCTAATTTTAAGATTGATATTTATTTTTAGAATAATGCCCATGTAATGCAGAATTTTTTCTTACTTACTTGAATTAATGTGTTGCTTCAATTAATTTAAGGAAATATACTTTTTAAGAGAAGTTAATATTTTACTTCCACTATTTAGACTTCTATATTAAAACAAAAGTTGTGCATCTAATTGTCAACATTGACATTTTTGTACATTGGCTATCATAGAGGAATAAAGCTACTAGCAATCAACTAGCAGATGAAGTTGAAGTAGGAAGTAGAGATTGAGCAATGTATAGTTTGTTAGGAATTTGGGTTTATCTTTTCTGATTTATATATCCTGTAATATGCATTCTTCTACCTCATGAAACAGTAATATCATATACCAGTGTTTTTATATAGCAGATTATTTTAAGCAAATTAGTGGACATGATGATGAAAAATGGAATTTACTTATATTATCTTTTAATTTTCTGTTCCTAAAGCGAAGTTAATTTTGGTACTTATTTATTTGACAAACCTAAATATAAGATATTATAGTGACTGCAAATAGGTGCCGGGAAGGTGGCACTAGAGGTAAGGTGTCTGCCTTGCAAGTTCTAGCATAGGACGGACTGTGGTTCGATCCCCAGGAGTCCCATATGGTCCCCCCCCCCCCGAGCCAGGGGCGATTTCTGAGTGCATAGCCAGGAGTAACCCCTGAGCATCAAACGGGTGAGGCCCAAAAACCAAAAAAAAAAAAAAGATATTATAGTTACTACAAATAATGCTTTTCATTTTTGATACACTCATTTTTATGTTTCTCTCGCAGAAATTCTATGAATTAGGCATTAGATACCAAAAGTGTTGGTAGTTATCTAAAAGTTCATTAGATTGGGAGAGTAAAGTTTGTATTAGATCCATTTGATTGTTAGGCTCTGAACAAAATGACAAAAAATAACAGAAACCAACACTATCCTACCTGTACTTTGGCCATCTTCTTGTCCTACTTCACAATGACACTAAGTACCGGTATATCATGAAATTTTGTAAAGTCTGGGTCTGAGTTATATTACATGAATTGGATGCTTGCCTTGCACATACCATAGCCAGGTTTCATGTCTGGCATACTTATGGACCTCTGAGGAGTAATTCCTACAAGCAGAGTCAGGAGGAATTGATACAAAACCAAAAACAAACAAATATAAATGTTGTTTATTCTATATACAACACATTTGGCACTTTTAAATTTAAAACTATTTCAATATGACTTATCAAGATAAAGTATTTTCTTAGTATTTTTTCTTTGTCCTGTGGAAATTCAAAAGTCAAGAATAGACAAATCTTTCCACCGTCATTATAATAATCCACTCATTTGTTTCCTGTTAGGTATTAACTATGAAGAAAAATCTGAATAAGAATTATTCAGAAGTGACTGAGTTTATTCTGCTAGGATTCGGGACGTCTCCAGAAGTCCAGATTCTCTTATTCTTACTTTTCTTATTTATCTATATGGCCATTGTGGTAGGAAATACCAGCATGTTAGTTGTCATTAAAATAGACTCCAGACTTCATACACCTATGTATTTTTTTCTCAAAAATTTGTCTTACTTAGATATCTGCTACTCCACAGTCATTGCTCCCAAAACTCTGGCCACTTTCTTGTCCAAAGACAAGAATATTTCTTACAATGGCTGTGCAACACAATTCTTTTTCTTTGCTCTTTTTGTTGGAACAGAATGCTTTCTTTTAGCTGTGATGGCATATGATCGCTTTTCAGCCATTTGCTCACCTTTCCTCTATACTTCACGAATGTCACCCCAGGCATGTATTCGTTTGGTGATTGGGTCCTATGTTTGTGGAAGCATCAACTCCATGATACAGACAGGTTTCACTTTTAGTCTACATTTCTGTGGAGAAAACAGATTGGACCATTTTTTCTGTGATGTGCCAGCCCTGATCAAGATCTCCTGTGTTGACACTTTTGTGAATGAGATTGTATTGTTTATTCTATCTGGTCTCATCATCAGCACTACAACTATCATTCTGGTTTCCTATGCTTATATCCTCTCCACTGTTCTAAAAACCCCTCAACCCATGGGAGGAGTAAGACGTTCTCCACTTGCACTTCTCATATAACTGTGGTGAGTATATTCTATGGAACTGTATTCTTCATGTATGCTCAACCTGGTGCCATCTCCTCACCAGAGAAAAGTAAAATTATAGCTGTATTCTATACTCTGGTCATCCCTATGCTAAATCCCATGATTTATAGTTTTAGGAATAGAGAGGTGAAAAATGCTGTGAAAAAGATATTGCTGCAAAAAGTATCTTTTCATTGACCTCCATTCATCTATGCAAATATATGTGACTAATATTATATTTATGGCAATTTGTTTAAATTAGCTAAAAGTTTTAGTAGTTTTGAATATTAAATATTATTTTTAAACATCACTAGATTCTTTAAAAGTAGATTTTATATTCTATATAAAATTGTATGGTGTGATATCTACTTAACAAATTTACTTTTAAAATTTTGTTTTGCCTTTAGACATTTAAAATTAAAATCTGTTAGTATAGTACAATTAAAATATATATTTATTAATATATCTATAAATATATGTGGCTATACATGAATATTTATATATTTTTATATATATGGCAGACTTTTTAATGTTTTTTTGTTTTCTCTAAATCATAATAAAGTTTGTCATGATTCACTTTTGTAAATGAAAACTGCAAGTTCATGGTAATAAAATTTACTGAATTTGCTCAAACATTTTAGGAAGGAGTAGAGAAGATAAAAGTAATATCATGTTTACCAAAATATTAGTGATTAAAATATATAAATGATTAATTGTTTTGATATGATTGTTGTATAAAACTTGTTCTGAAGCATCTTAATAAATAAAAATATTAATTCTAGTGCTAGTCATGCTTATTTAATTATTTTTGTTTTTGAATTACTTACACATATTATACCTTGATCAAAAACCTTGATTTCTTCTGTATATATAAATGTACTTTTGGGGCCAGAAAGATAGCATGCAGGTAGTGCATTTTCCTTGCATGCAGAAGGACTGTTGTTCAAATCCTGGCATCCTATATGGTCCCATGAGCCTGCCAGGAGCAATTTCTGAGTGTAGAGCCAATAATAACCCCTGAGCGCTACTGGATGTGACCCCCAAAAAAAGTACTGTCATGTAGTGACATGAATAGTGTCATAGAATTTTCATTACAGATATCTATACATTCTATTTTCTTTTCTTTTTTTCTTGGCCCAGTTATTAAGGGATCACTCCTATTAATGTTCAGGGTACTGTATTGGATGCTGGGGATCAAGCCAGGGTTGGTCTAATGCAAGGCAAATGACTTACCCATTGTGCTATTGCTCTGGACCCCTGTATATTCTATTTTCAATACTTAGAATATATTTATACATTTCTTTTTAAATTAGCTAAAGAATTTTATATTTGAAATTTTTATTCTATAGTAAATGTCAAAGTAATTTATTATGTCTTCTATAAGTTGTACACCTTGTTCTAGTTTTGTTTTGCTTAGATATTTTCAAAATTATAATCCAGGTATACACAAATGTTCAATTGCAATACTATGCATCTGAAATTTGGATGCTATAAAAATTGTTTTAGTTGTGGGCCATATAGAAGCATTGGAGTTCTATTATTGGTTATGTACCATAGCATTGCTCCCAGTGATGATCAAGAAAGGGATATGTGGCTCTCAGCCTCTTTGAAATATTCCTCTGGTTCCTATTGGTATAAAGCAATTTTATACCAATAAAAGTTGAGAAAAAATCTTAATATATTACTTCCAAATTAATATATATTACATAAAATTTATAAAAATAATACTTATACATAGTATTGCATATCTACATAGTTACTTTTGCTATACTAAGATCTGATGTTGCTTATTATTTCTAAATTCATTTATTTTACTGGTTAATTTTATTTCCTTTAATGAATAATGTTCAAGCCTATTGCAAGTCTTTTTAATAAAATTAATATAAATTATTTTTATTATTATGAGTATATATTCATTTTCTCCATCTTTACAATTATTATTATTATTATTTTGGTTTTGAACCACACCCAGTGATGCTTGGGGGCTACTCCTAGCTATGAGCTCAGAAATTGCTCCTTGCTTGGGAGGTCATATAGGACTCCAGGGATCAAACCAACGTCCATCCTGGATCAGCTGTGTGCAAGGCAAATGCCCTATGAATATTAGGAATTTTGCTATTATTGTAAATAAGACTTCAATGGATGTAGGAGTAATATGTCTTTCTAAATTGAGCTTTGGAATTGCTGGATCATATTGAAGTTCAATTCCTAACATTCATATTCTTTTCCAAAATGCTTTGTCCTGCTGATATTCCTACAAGTAGTGAATGAAGGTCCCTTTCCATATCCATGTCCCCATAGCCATGTCAACACTTATTATTTTTGTTCTTTATAACATACCAGTTTTTCTATTATATTCAGTTTCTCATTACTTTGATTGTACTTTCCTCATGATAAGTGACACAGAACTTTATTTAAATATGCCCTTTGACTCTCTTTTTGTCTTTGTAAAGTTTCTGTTTATTTTTCCACTTTTTCATGGATTTGGTTACTTTTTTCTTAAGTGCTTTATATATCTTTGATACTATTCCTTTGTTAGATAAGTGGTGGGCAAACATTGTTTTCCAGTCTATGGGATATATTTTTATTCTGGTCATCAATTCTTTTGCATTGCAAAAGCTTTTTAGTTTGATGTAGTCCCATTAATTTATCTTTACTTTTTCTTGATCAGTAACATTAAATCATTGAAGATATCTCTAGTTTCAATATAATGAAATATCCTATCCATGTTTCCCTCGATGTAATTTATGAATTCAGGTCTAATATTTGTGTCTTTAATCTGTTTTGATTTTATTTTTGTGGATAGTATTATAAAGGGGCCTGAATGGTCTATTTTTACATGCGGCCAATTTTCCCCAGCACAAGTTGTTGAAGAGGTTTTTCTAGTCCCATCTCACACTTTTTATTCTTTGTCAAAGATTGCAGTCCATGTATCTGATGATATGTTTATAGACTTTGAGTTTTATTCCATTAATCTGAAACTGTCCTTATTCTAGCAGCATGCTGTTTTGATTACTCAAAAAAAAAAGGCCTTAGAAACAATAGATGTGTACAGTTAAGTAGCAGGCTACCATAGTAATGCACAGAATACAAGACTTTTTATGAATCCAAATAATAAACTAGAAGATAAAAAGTTTAAAAATCTCATTCATAATTGTGACTCAAAAAATCAAGTCCTAAAAAAATAAGCTTAAGACTTCCATACAAAGAAAACTATAAATTATTGCTAAAGGAGATAAAAGAGAATATAAAGAAATGGAAACACATCCTCATTAATGAAATAGAAGGATTAATATGAGAAAATGACAATCTTGCCCAAAACACTGTACAGACAATGCAATCCCAAAATCCATAGCTTTTTGTTTTGTTTTGTTTTGTTTAATGTTTTTTGCATCACACCTTTTGATACTCAGGGATTATTCCTGGCTCTGTGCTCAGAAATTGCTCCTAGCTCAGAGGACCATATGAGACACTGGGGGATTGAACTGCAGTCCATCCTAGGTCAGCAGCATGCAAGGCAATGCCCTACCGTTGTGCCACTGCTCCATCCCCAGTCTATGGCATTTTTAAAGGATATATTAAATTATGTTAAAATTTACAGTGAGCAATAAAACTCCCAAATAGTCAGAGAAATTCTATGAAGAGGAAGATAGGAACTTTTCTTTTTTCAATTTTAAATTATATTAATCACAAGTTTTAGTAACTATAAATTTAACTTTTAATTTTCTCTTTTGTTAATTTTTGGTTTTGGGGTCACACCTGGCAGTGCTCAGGGGTTACTCCTGGCTCTATGCTCAGAAATTGCTCCTGGCAGGGTCAGGGGACCATATGGGATGCTGGGATTTGAACCACATCCTTCTGCATGCAAGGCAAATGCCTTACCGCCATGCTATCGCTCCAGCCCCTAATTTTCTCTTTTATATAGGATTATTTTGATGAGTTTGTGCAATTTCAATGGAATTTATTTATATAATAGTTAAATTTATTGAAATGTTAAAAACTCAAAAGGTATAAAATTCATAGTTTACAATTATAACAATTTTATGATTTAAAATAAAAACTTTTAAAAAGACATTTTTAATTTGAATGATGTACAATCATGAAATTTTAATACCTAATTTTTCTTTTTTGGGGGCGGCACACCCATTTGATGCTCAGGGGTTATCCTGGCTAAAAATCACCCCTGGCTTGGGGGAACCATATGGGACGCCGGGGGGTTGAACTGCGGTTGTTCCTTGGCTAGCACTTGCAAGGCTACCTCTATCGCCAACTCTCCGGCCCCGAAATCAGTACCTGAGATTATTAAACTGATAAGAACAGAAGCTACACTTGATCTTAGCCAAAAGGCCGAGAAGCGAAGAGAGATTATTAAACTGTAGAACACAAATCATGTGCTCACTTAATATGGAGGTCACAAAACATTTTGCAATCATAAAAGATTTCTAATTGTACAATGACCAAAATTAATTCAAGATAATTATGTAATTGAATTAAATATTGTCTGTTAGCTCTCACTTTGTTGCATTTTTATGTAAAAGAAATTTTGAGTAAAAATATTTAACAATGCCAAATTTCAAGATAAAATAAAAAACAACAGGTTAAATACAGTATAGATTAAATTAATATAAGAGAAAAATCCTTAAGATTATCTGAAACTTGTAATTAATAAAATAAAATGAATATATGAAAATGAAAAATAAAAAACTAGTCAATTATATTTTCATACATTAATGAATTATATTAAAACCATTTCTGACAGTATTTAAATTAGTAAAGTATTTTGAAATAGGTTCAATGAATAAATAATACATTGGAAATTATGATGCTGATGAAAGAAATAAAAGACAGTATGTAAAGATGCAGTGCTCCTTGATTAGAAAAATTAATGTTATTAAAACATCTAAACTATGTCAAATAATTTTTAGATTCAATGTACCAACAAATTCTCAATTTTTCCACAATGATAATAGTAATACAAAATGTTATGAATCACAAGACTAATAAAAATCAGACCTAATGAAGAGCAAAGCAGGATGTGTCAAACTTCCTGATTTCAAAATATACTACACAGTTATTGTAATTAAAACAGTAGAGCATGGACATATAAACAAATGGTTCAAAACAGATTCAAGAGATGAAAAAAATTAAATATGTGCAAATGACCAACAAATACTTAGAAAGGATACATGAATATCTAATATGTAAGAATTTCTTTTTCCCATTAATTGATGTTGGAAAGAAAAAGAATTAATCTGATTTGGGACATATGGACTATACTGGTAGAGCAGATTCTTAGCACACATAAGGTCTATAGATAGATTCTTGAAATTTGATGCTTTCTCATCTCCAGTATTATAGAACATGGCTCTGATGGTTCCCAGTACCAGCAAGCTCTCAATACCACAGTGTGGACTGAGAATCATCCATCTCATTTGTGGTCACATAGATAGATCTTGAGGTAACTATGCTGACGAAAACAAATGAGAGAGAAAAATATAAATGTGGGGCCGGAGAGATAGCACAGCAGTGTTTGCCTTGCAAGCAGCTGATCCAATATCTAAGGTGGTTGGTTCGAATCCCGATGTCCCATATGGTCCCCTGTGCCTGGCAGGAGATATTTCTGAGCAGATAGCAGGAGTAACCCCTGAGCACCACCGAGTGTGGCCCAAAAACTAAAAAAAAAGAAAAGAAAAGAAAAAATATATATAAATGTGGTTGACTTATCCGGAGAATTTGTAAGACAATTTTTTAGAAGGAGGGGTACTGATATTGGTAGGTAAGAAATCCCCTCCTCCATTCAAATGAATTTTTAGAAATAGTAAAATAAACTAGTTTAAACTAGTGAATTATGCCTGGTAAGATCTTTAACTGAATTCAGAACAGATCCTGAGAATAATGGATTCCTATCTGGAAGCAGCTCCAGCAGGAATGAAGGCCAGGGTAGGAATATCAAGAAACAAAACTATCAGCTAATCGCAACCCTTCCTCTTGGCAACCATACTAGCAATGATCTCTTTCCTAGGTAGAAAAATTCATGTAGGAAGATTGGGAGAAACCCTATGAAAATCAATTTGAAACATAGGAGATGTGTTCCTTGGGTCATACACATGGTGCCCACCTGGGCATGTCACCAGAGGAATCTTCACTCTTGAGATGTGTACTTTCCAACTTTCACACTGGGATTCTCTCCATGTTTAGTGCAATATTCTCCCTTTCTTATATTCTCCTTCCTCTGAACCTTCAAATAAAATCTGTTTTCCTTCACTGTCAGTTTTCCCCTAAAGTTTTATTTTGTGAGGAAAGGCTACTAACTGAAAATTCTGGGTAAGGTCTATGACTGACTTTACCAGATATGCCTCATAACCTTGAATATTCTTGGCTGTTCTGAAATGGCCAGTGAGGATGGTGGAAGAGAGACAAAATTGCAAATCCCCTTCTCAAGATGGCTTCCTCCCTCCTGCCCACTTCAAATAAGTCACCTAAGAACCACCACAGCATCAGTACAATAACAGTTTCTAGTATTTAGAGAGTGGGGGAAATAGGCAAATGTTGGTCAAAGGGTAGAGATTCCAGTTATACATGAACAAATCCTATATTTTTGCCAATCACTTTGTTGGGATAATTGACATATTTAGATGTAATTGAAAATTTCTAAGGGTGCTAAGAAAGCAAATATTAAGTGGCTTTATTAGAGTAAAAGGCTTTATTAGAATAAAAGTGAATATTTTATACTGCTGGGTTCTTGAGAATTGTATAAAATATTTGTACACAAAATTAGTATACAAAGGTTAAGACTTGCATATGAAAAGTAAGATTATGTATATAAATTGTTAAGAATTTTAGGTACATAGATGGGCTCCCTTTCCAAATGTTCTAGCTTCTCCTTTACTTTTGTACAATTAAATTTAGTCAGTCACTATAATTTTTATTCCTAGAAAAAGTCAACCATAGGACAGTCAACAGATAAAGGGAGTCTCCTGTTCCACTCCCTCCCTGTATTCAACTGTGTTCAACATTTCCACTTGTGCTGTGTTATCCTTCCTACATATGTTTCAAAAGTTGTATTGGCAGTAAAGAAATTTTAATTGTGATTATTGTTGCAGATTTTTACAAATGTGTCAGATATTTGCCTTGCATGCTTATATTTTCAAAATTTTATATTGTGGGGGCTAAGTTCTGAACAGGAAGATGTCATTTTGTAAAGGCATCCATATTGTAAACCTCTTAGGTCTCTCTTTCTCTGGCCTAAGTTTCCATTTGTCACTGCATAAAGATAACTGATCATACCATCTCAGGAAGGACGCAAAAGAGCAGTAGGACAGTACCCTAGACAATAGCCAATCATTTTAAAGATCATCAGAAGCTAGAACCTCTTCATCCCCTCCCTATAAACTCTGGCTTGTGAGCCTAGGCAGTGTCACCTCCTGTGGGAGGTGGCCCTGGCTAACCAGTTTGGGGTTTGTGGCTGACTAAATAAAGTCTTGCTTTGCTTTATTTTAATTGTGGAGTCCCTTCCTTTGACTCTGCATCCTAACATTTGGGGGTGCCATCTGGAATTGAATGACATTGACTCAGTCACCAACATAGCTGCTTCAGTCTCGTGGACATACACTGGGACCCCTCGAAGTAGGTGATTGTAAGGGGAACAGAGTTCTAGCAGTGGGCCCAACGGGAGAAATACTAAATGCAGTATTGCTTCCAGGGCCAGAGGTGTATGGGGACACCCCAATCCTTCCACAAGCAAGTACAGGTTTTACAGCCTCCACCACCAGAGATGATACGAAACGGATTTGAGTTCCACCTGGGAGCTCGTGGGTTCCATTTCCATTGGAGGTTCCAGTTACTCTGTGTCTTTCTGTCTTTGCTCATGTTTTCTCTGTGCCACTGTCTTGCTGGAAGAACATAGAGAGAAATTCTAGAAAAAATTCTACCTCCTTGGGGTTGGTGGAATTTGGTTTGATCGCAGTAACAATTGTGTGTTGTTTTGTGTGCCCGTGGTTGACTCTTGAGTCTGTCTTTGTTGTAGCAGCAGGGATGGGTCTGTTAACGCTGGACAATCTCAATTGGCTGACAGGGGTTCAATATGATCTGGAGTCATCCAGTCTTTTCCATGACCAACCTCAGCTGAATCGGGGAAAGAGGAACATCAGTTGAGCTTATCTGCATGTGTATATATAGAGGGGGGAAGTGAAATGAAAGAAGAAAGTACTGAGGAGCTAGGATGGGGGGGTGCCAGCCTGGACCCTTACAATGGTGGGAATTGGCTGGAGAAGGAAAACAAAAGGCCCTTTAAAACCCAACCCAAGCAGGCTACAAAGCTACTACCACATGTAATTTTGAAAACATTGGATATTGATCATATCAGTGACTAAGGATCAGAGAGTTTGCTTCAGTTATATGAACAGGGATACTTTCTTAGCCCCTCCCTCCTAGGCAACCTAGAGAACATATAGTCTTGTTAATGAGTAAACTGCAGATAAACTAACTGAAAAAAAATGGGCCACTTTAACTTTTAAGTGAAATGGAATTTTCTCTAACTTTAAAGGATTTTAAGAATGAAGAATTAGGTGGAAAATGTTGCAAATTATTGTAGCTAGATTTCCCAGATAATATTGTTAATTTTATTGCGCAGTTCATATGAGTGCATGATATTGTTAAGGTGACTCAATTGCAATGCCAATTTTGCCACATCAACCTTAAGATGACTTTAAGTGTGAAAATATCAATAGTAATCTGAGTAAAGGATTTCTACCTGTAATGGTACTTGATGGTGAATATCTAAAAGATGGAAATCTAAGCCCTTATTTAAAAAGGTACTTAATAAGTATCTTCGGTCCTGCTAGGTGTAAGAATGTCTAGTAATCCATTTCCAAATTTACATCAGGCAGTTTCTCATTTCCAATCTAGATCCTTAGATCTAGTTTCTGGGCTGCTAACTTGGGAACCAGGTATGTCCTTAGTGGGGAGGGGAAAGAAGGATACAGAAAAAGTCATGGAAAGAGTCCAGATCACAGATTCAAGAAGGCTTTCTCCAATGCTCCAAGCTGGGTGTATGCAGTTATTGGTGGCATTGGGGCACTGGGACTGAGGATGGAGAAAGATAATGGGTGGAGTTATGAATGGAAAAAAAGATAGAAATTCTATGAGAGTGTAATCAGTTGGTTGAAATTAAAATAAAAAAAACTGTATAGTCAAACTTGATTGTTATTTGTATGTTTCAGAATTAGAAATGATTTTTGTAGAGAATTCTATGGAAAAGAAGCTTAAATGCTCTAGAATTGTGTTACAGTGCTCTTAGAAAATTGGACCTTTGAAAATTACAAGAAAATAAGATTTTCCTAATGTAATTTAAATTGTATGCATAATAGTTGTGCTTTATGTTTCTGTAAATTGAGAAGCATTGTTTTTTTTTTTTCTCAATTGGCACCTTCAGGATTTTTTTTTGATGCATCGTGGCACTGTTTTGCTTAAATGCAGGCAGGAAGTTTTCCTCTCTGTAGTGGGGATTACTCCTCATGTAAACAGGAAATCTTAAAAGTCAGCTAGGGGTCCACAGAGCCCTCTTTCAGGGAAACTAAGTTGAAAGGGCTTAAAGTTAAACCACAAGAGAAGGTTCAATATAAATAAGCTGCTAACCTCAGGGAGACCATAGAGTGGGTTGGTTTTGGAAAATAAGAAATCACCATTAAAGTCTAGATCTACAAAGACACAGTAATTGGCCCTGCTCTCAACATTGAGAAACATTCTAGAGATCAGAATCTTTCACAACCCTGGAGAGAGATGGGGCAGGATTCCTTCTCCCAGGTCATTCCTACAGAAACCCCTTCTATCTCATCACGCTGAACTGATTTTCACATATTGGCCAAGCCTGGGTAACCCTGACATGACAGGCAAAGTATTAATGCCTTTATTGGTAAAATACCTGCTCTGCCCTTGACCAATCTAAAGAAATTTCCTGTAAATAGTGGAGTGCCCCAAATTAAGATTTCTCAGGTCTTGCTGGATTTATGCAAAGGAACAAGCCAATGTTATTTTTATTCAGCAATCAGCAAGGTTTAAGGTGCAGATGTAGAGAAAACTTTTTTCTGCAGTTGATTGAATTAAATGCATTCTAGTGGACCTAACTTAAATCCCACTCATCTTGGATAGCCCATATGAAAGTATTTTTACTGGCTGTAATAGACTGGTCATGAAGGAACTAAAAATGTACATACTAGGATGTTAGTCTGACTAGGATAATGGAAGTCATAACTTTATCAGAGAGAAATTAGTTTTATCAGTACAGTATGAGAAGTGACTCAGATCTATGTTTTATGAGCTGTTATTGAGCCTATTGGGTCTCCTCTCCAGGCAACACTTGTATAACACTAGAGAGCTTATCCTCAGGAAGACTGGCAGTGTGACTAAACACATATGCCAAAAATACTCAGGGAACAGGTATAGGGCTAAGATGTTTTGGTTTGCCCATGATTCAATGTCACTATGTACCTGAAATACTACTGTGAATGATTTGTAATCTACTTTGTCAACATAAAAATTATTTATATAAAAATATTCTGTTATCAAAAAAGGGAGTTCTACTGCTCTATCCTCCCAAGGATAGAGAGGACAATTTACTGTTTTAGGGCCAGATTGATTTAAATGATATTCATCTGTCTAATTGACCTTATATTTTTCAGATGTTGATAACTGCAAACTGGAATCAGTCAATAGCCTGGACTCTCATTAAGAGTTAAGGTAATACTCTCCAGCTTTCCCACAGTTTCAGTCTCCTTCTGGGTTCCAGTGCTTTCACTGTTCATCTGCCATTTGGGGCCATCCAGGCTGGTACCAGGGAGTAAATAGGGTAACTTAATCCCTTAATCCCCTCCACCAATTGAAAACAGGGCTGTCTTTTTGGATCTTTCCCAACATCCTTCTGGGTCCAAGCGCCATTGCTAAATCTTCATTCCCTGGGGACAGAGGCCTGTATCTAGATGGGAACAGGGAACTTGAGTAGTAATCCCATCAATGAAGCTCAAAGGAACTGGGCCTTATCTCTTCTCAGTCTTCCCACAGTCTCCTTTTGAGTTCTAGTGTTTCATTGTTGTTTATCTGCCCTTTGGGGCCAGCCAGGATTGTGCCAGGTAGGGAATAGGGAATCTTATTCCTTAATCTTTTCCACCAAATGCAAATGGGGCTTTCTTTTTGGGTCTTTCCCAGTACCCTTCCTTCCTTCCCATCAGTCTTTATTTTCCCAATGAGGACACATTAACGTTCAGAGGAAGTCATTTCATTTATACTATAGACTTCCTGGCAGATTGGGTCTAATACTTTTTTTCAACAGACTGAAAAATCCAGTACTCCAAACCATTAATGCAAAGTACAATGGGAAAGCAAAAGAAGATATCTACTGTGGGGAATACAGAGAGAAATTCTGGAAAATCTTCAAGTCCACCCAAACTCCTGAAACTTATAGATGAGGACCAAAAATCAACACTTAATGGATTATCAATAGAAATCAAGGAGTCACTAGCCTGTGAATTTCAGAAATCTATAGATGAACAATTCAACCAACTCAAAGAATAAATCTTCCAGAAGATGATAGAATTTATATACATGAATCTGAAGGGACCAAAAGGCACTTGAAAACTAGTTACAAGCCAGCTGGATAAAGAAGTCAAAAAAAGAAAGGAGAGACAAATCCCTAGTAGAAAATGTAAGGTACTTAATAAAAAAGAGAAGAGAAATATTTTCCTATTTAAAGAAATTTCAGAAGGAGAAGAGATCGGGAAAGGGGAAGAATAAATAGTGAGGGAGATAATATCAGAGAACTGTCCCACCCTTGGGAAAGAGGTTTCTCTACAAATCCAACAGGCAAAGTAAGTGTCAAACAAAACACACCATAACAGACAACACCAAGACATCTGGTAATTCAAATGGCAAAAAAGTAAAGAGAGAAATTGACTCTTTACAGCAGCAAGGGAGAAAAAACCTTTAAGTATAAGGAAAACAACATAAGAATCAAACCAGATTTTTCATTTGAGGGTCTGAAATTATGTGCAGTGGTAGGGCATTTTCCTTGCCCTTCCTTCCTCTGCTTGTGACGTCAGGCTGGGAAAATCTACGAAACTATGCCTGCCCAGTGGGGCCCGACTGTGAAAAATTGTGAGTGCTGCCTGTGTGTGTCTGTCTACTGTCCTGTCACATGAAGCTCTTGGAAGTGGGCCGAAAAGAGGCTCCAGAAAACTTGCTCTCCCAGAGGCCCATTCTAGGGCAGGAATGCCAAGGAACTGCTCCATAACGTGAAAACCGGGTATAAGCAGTACTTTGCAGAAGCCAGGTCGCCTGTTTGTGATGTCAGGCTGGGAAAATCTATGAAACTACGCCTGCCCAGTGGGACCTGACTGTGAAAAATTGTGAGTGCTGCCTGTGTGTCTGTCTACTGTCCTGTCGTGTGAACCTCTTGGGAGTGGGCCGAAAAGGGGCTCCAGCAGAGAGCACAGCCACTCCACTTCACTATACAGCCGGCCGTGAGCTCTTTCTAAGGAAAAAACACCATCACAACAAGAAGAAAAATATCACACTAAGAACTGTGCTGGATCACTGAAACCCAGCATTTCTCTCCAGACTGTTTTCTCTGCTGTGTGCTCGGGCCTAAGATTTGATCCTATGAGAGGCTACATCCACGGAGGACTCCCCTCCCTTGGAAGCAAGTCGACCCATCCAGAAAGGGTGGAGCCAGAGGAGTGTGGCTGCCTACATCATTTAGCCAATGAATACCTCCACAACACATAGAAAAACCCACAATACAGTGTGACAATGGGGAAACAATGCAGGCCAGCATCAGACATAGAGAATGAAGATGACAATTCTGATGACCAGATAATGACCAACCAACTAATCAACCTCTCAGATAAGGACTTTAGACAAGCAATATGGAAGATACTCAAAGAACTCAAAGAAACCATAGATCGAGTTGAGCAGAACACTAATAAGAACCAAAAAGTATGAAGACAGAAATCACAAAACTCAAAACTGAAATAACATGTCAACTAACAGGTCTGAAAACCTCAGTAAACAAAGTGAATGACAAAATGAATAAGCTCTGGGACAGGGTATCAGAAGCTGAAAATAGACTTGGTGCTGTGGAAGATGTGATAAATAACAATTCCATACAGCAGGAGAGATTGGATAAAAACTTAAAGCAAATGAACAGACAGTGGAAAAATTAGTCAAAGAATGGAAACAAATGAAAATAGAAGTCTATGATAAGCTCAACAGAAACCACTTAAGAATTATTGGAGTCCCAGAGACCTGGAAAAAATATTTTCAGGAAGAATCAATGGTCAAGAACATCATTAAAAAGAAAAACTTCCAGAGCTAAAGAACATATGTGATCAAATCCTGCATGCTCGAAGAGTACCAACCAAAAGAGACCCCAGAAAAAATACCCCAAGACACATCCTATTCACAATGACAAATCCCACAGATAGAGACAGAATTTTGAAAACAGCAAGATCAAATAGCAAAATTACATTTAAGGGAGCATCCTTGAGATTTACAGCAGACCTGTCACCAGAAATACTCAAGGCCAGAAAGCAGTGGTGGGATATTGTGACAAGACTGAATGAAATGAATGCTTTACCTAGAATACTATACCTAGCAAAACTCACTTTCGGTTTGATGGAAGAATACATGGTTTCACAGACAAAAAACAGCTCAGAAACTTTACAGACTCAAATCCAGTCTTAAGAGAAAAACTGAAAGATCTAATTTAAGACAAGACTAACCAAAAGACAACAAATTTCGATATAAAGATGGCATTAAATCCCGGGACTATTCTTTCTTCCAATGTCAATGGACTAAATGCACCAGTTAAGAGACACAGAGTGGCTAAATGGATAAAAAAAACTCAATCCAACCTTCTGCTGCCTACAAGAAACATACCTGAATAGTCAGAACAAACATAGACTCAAAATAAAAGGCTGGAGAAAAATTATCTAAGCAAACAACACCCATAAAAAAGCTGGAGTGGCCATATTAATATCAGATAATGCAAACTTTATACTCAGGAAGGTTGTAAGGGATAAAGGTAGACGTTTTATATTAATCAAGGGGTATGTAGAATAGGAAGAAATCACTCTCCTAAACATATATACACCGAATGAGGGGCCAGCAAAATATTTAATACAATTGTTGAAAAATCTGAAAAATAATATCAATAACAACACAATAATTGTGGAGGACCTCAACACGGCTTTGTCAACACTGAATAGGTCAACCAGACTGAAACCCAACAACAATATACTAGACCTGAAAAGAGAAATGGAAGAAAGAGGTCTAGTGGATATATATAGGACACTCCATCCCAGAAACCTGGATACACATTCTTCTCCAATGTACATGGGACATTCTCCAGCATAGACTACATGCTGGCACATAAAACATACCTCCATAATATCAAGAGGATAGAAATTTTGCAGACTACTTTCACTTACCACAAGACTCTGAAATTACTTGTGAATTCCAAAGGGACACAGAAGAAAAACTTTGACATCTGGAAGTTAAACAGCTTCATACTGAAGAACCAGTGGGTCCAAGATAAAATCAAGGAGGAAATCAAAATGTTCCTGGAAACAAATGACAATAAAGATAAAAACTATCAGAACTTATGGAAAATAGCAAAAGCAGTACTGAGAGGAATATTTATAGATTTTCAAGCACACATCAGGAAGGAAGAAGGAGCTTACCTGAGTAGCTTAATGACACAGCTAATAGAACTAGAAAGTGCTCAACAGAAGGACCCAAAAATAGGGAGACAGAAGGAAATAACAAAGCTGAGAGCAGAAATCAACGAAGTGGAAACCCAAAAGTCAATCGGAAAGATCAACAAAAGCAGAAGTTGGTTCTTTGAAAAAATAAACAAGATTGATAGACCACTGGAAAAGCTAACAAAGAAAGAGAGAGAGAGAGAAACTTGATAACTCGTATTAGGAATGAAAAAGGAGAGATCACTACTGATATGGCAGAGATTCAAAGGGTAATCAGAAACTACTTTGAGAAACTCTAAGCCACTAAAAATAAGAACCTGGAAGAAATGGATAAATCCTTGAACTCTTATAATCTTCCACGGTTGAAGGAAGAGGATGTAGCATATCTAAACACCCCCATCACTATTGATGAAATTAAAACGGTAATCAAATGTCTGCCCAAAAACAAAAGGCCAGGCCCAGATAGATTCACTAATGAATTCTTTCAATCTTTCCAAGAGGAACTACTACCAATCCTGGCAAGACTCTTTCATGAAATTGAACAAACGGAAACACTTCCAAATAGCTTTTATGAAGCCAACATCACCTTAATACCTAAACCAGACAGAGATACTATGAAAAAACAATTACAGACCAATATCGCTGATGAATGTAGATGCAAAGATCCTCAACAAAATCCTGGCAAATAGGATTCAATGCCTCATTCAGATTATTATGCACTACGATCAAGTAGGTTTCATCCCAGGAATGCAAGAATGGTTTAACATCCATAAATCTATCAACATAATAAACAACATCAACAACAAGAAAAAAATAACATGATCATATCAACAGATGCAGAGAAAGCATTTGATAAGGTCCAACACCCATTCTTGATCAAAACTCTCAGCAAGATGGGAATGGAAGGAACCTTTCTCAATATAGTTAAGGCCATCTACCACAAGCCAGTGGCAAATATTATCCTCAATGGAGAAAAACTAAAAGCCTTCCCTCTAAATTCAGGCACAAGACAAGGTTGTCCTCTCTCACCACTCCTATTCAACATAGCACTAAAAGTACTCGCTATAGCGATTAGGCAAGAAAAAGATATCAATGGATCCCATATAGGAAAGGAAGAAGTCAAGCTCTCACTCTTTGCAGATGACATGATACTCTACTAGAAAACCCTAAAGACTCTACCAAAAAGCTTCTAGAAACAATTGACTCATAAAGCAAGGTGGCAGGCTACAAAATTAACACACAAAAATCAATGGCCTTTCTATACAGCAATAGTAATAAGGAAAAATGGACATTAAGAAAACAACCCCATTCACAATAGTGCCACACAAACTCAAATATCTTGGAATCAACTTGACTAAAAATGTGAAGGACCTATACAAAGAAAACTATAAAACTCTGCTCCAAGAAATAAGAGAGAATACATGGAAATGGAAATGCATACCCTGCTCATGGATTGGCAGGATTAACATCATCAAAATGGCAATACTCCCCAAGGCATTATACAGATTTTTTTTTATTTATTTATTTTTTTTTGGTGGTTTTTTTGGGTCACACCCGGCAGTGCTCAGGGGTTATTTCTGGCTCCATGCTCAGAAATTGCTCCCGGCAGGCACGGGGGACCCTATGGGACGCCGGGATTCGAACCGATGACCTTCTGCATGAAAGGCAAACGCCTTACCTCCATGCTATCTCTCCGGCCCCGGCATTATACAGATTTAATGCTATATCTCTAAAGATATCCATGACATTCTTCAAAGAAGTGGATCAGGCACTTTCGAAATTTGTTTGGAACAATAAACACCCTAGAATAGCTAAAGCAATCAGTGGGAAAAAGAATATGGGAGGAATTACTTTACCCAACTTTAAACTTTACTACAAAGTAAGTTTACTATTTTATCAAAACAGCATGGTATTGGAATAAGAGCAGGCCCTCAGATCAGTGGAATAGGCATGAATACTCAGAAAATGTTCCCCAGACAATCACCTAATATTTGATAAAGGAGCAGGAAATCCTAAATGGAGCAAAGAAAGCCTCTTCAACAAGTGGTGTTGACACAACTGGCTAGCCACTTGCAAAAATTGAACTTAGACCCCCAGTTATCATCATTTACAAAGTTAAAATCCAAATGGATTAAAGACCGCGATATCAAACCCGGAACCATAAGATATATAGAACAACACGTAGGCAAAACACTCCAGGACATTGAGACTACAGACATATTTAAGGAGGAAACTGCACTCCCCAAGCAAATCAGAGAGTAACAGATGGGAATATATTAAGCTGAGAAGCTTCTGCACCTCAAAGTAAATAGCGCCCAGGATACAAGAGCCACCCACTGAGTGGGAGAAACTATTCACCCAATACCCATCAGACAAGGGGCTAATCTCCAAAATAAACAAGGCACTGACAGAAATTTACAAGAAAACAACATCTAATCCCATCAAAAAATGGGGAGAAGAAATGGACAGACACTTTGACAAAGAAGAAATACATGTGGCCAAAAGACACATGAAAAAATGCTCCACATCACTAATCATCAGGGAGATGCAAATCAAAACAACTATGAGGTACCACCTCACACCACAGAGATTGGCACACATCACAAAAAATGAGAACAGTGTTGGCGGGGATGTGAATAGAAAGGAACTCTTATCCACTGCTGGTGGGAATGCCGTCTATTTCAACCTTTATGGAAAGCGATATGGATATTCCTCAAAAAAAAATGGAAGTCGAGCTTCCATATGATCCAGCTATACCACTCCTAGGAATATACCCTAGGAACACAAAAATACAATACAAAAATCCCTTCCTTACACCTATATTTATTGAAGCACTATTTACCATAGCAAGACTCTGCAAACAACCAAGATGCTTTTCAACAGACGAATGGCTAAAGAAACTGTGGTACATATATGTAATGGTATACTATGCAGCTGTCAGGAGAGATGAAGTCATGAAATTTTTCTATACACGGATGTACACGAAATTTATTATACTGAGTAAAATAAGTCAGAGAGAGAGAGAAAAACGCAGAATGGTCTCACACATCTATGGGTTTTAAGAAAAATGAAAGACATTCTTGCAATAATAATTTTCAGACACAAAAGAGAAAAGAGCTGGAAGTTACAGCTCAACTCAGGAAGCTCACCACAAAGAGTAATGAGTTTAGTTAGAGAAATAACTACATTTTGAACTGTCTTAATAATGAGAATATATGAGGGAAATGGAAAACCTGTCTAGAGTACATGCAGAGGTCTGGTGGGAGGAGGGAGATTTGGGACATTGGTGTTGGGAATGTTGCACTGGTGATGGGTGATGTTCTTTATATGACTGAAACCCAAATACAATCATGTATGTAATCAAGGTGTTTAAATGAGATTAAAAAAAAAAAAAAACCTGAATCCTTGTACTCCAAAACCCCCTGATTATAAGGATTCAGAATTTATAAACATTTATTTACACAACTTTACGCATTAAATGGTTTTTTCACTAATTAAATGTGCCATTGAATATTGAGGTTAAATAGTTCAGTGGCATACAGTTGATTTCAGCTGCCTACCTCTTTAACTCAGCCTCAACTTGTGGACTGAGCTGAAGCCCGGCCCCCTCCAGCAGACTGCAGAAGACTGGAAACTATATACATTTGATTAGGTTCGTTAGCACGAATCAAATAATTTGTATGACTTGAGTATAATCAGGGTTTTTCAAATAACCTGTATGACCCGAGTATAAGCAGAGTTCTGGTTTTCAGCACAAATCTCATGCCAGGAAAACTCAGCTTATTTTCTAGTATATAGGTATATTTTTAAGTATTTTCTTTGAGGAATGTCTATATAGAGTAGTTTTTGAATCTGTACTCTCTCTTAGTTCAAATATTAAGAATATTTTATTAAAATATTATAGAATTTATAAAATAGAATAAATAGGAATGCATTTCTTAATGTTCTGCAGGAAATTTTGTAGAATTCTCATTAATTTTTATTTAAATTATTTGAGAGACTTTATCAATGTACACACCAAAGCTTCAAATTTAGATTGTGAAATAGTTTTTAACTGTAAATTATATATCTTTAATACATGAGGTTATTGGAGTTACTTACTGTTTTACTCATTTCCATTTTTTTAATTTTTGCTAGTTTGTTTATGGGCCATATTCTGTGATTCTCAGCGGTTATGCCGACTGCTTACAGAAATCATTCCTGGCAGGCTCAGGAACCATATGGTATACTGGGAATTGACTGTATGCAAGGCAAACTTACCCTAACTGCTGTAATATCACATTGATCACTATTTTGGCACACATTGGTCACATTTGGCAGCACTAGGGACTTCCATAAATGCATTTTTTGTCAGCATGACCTAATTGATTAGCATGACCTATAAGAGTGGGATATTATACACCACACTACACAATGCACATAGAGAACCCAATATCATGATAAATAGAATTTCAAAGTTATTTAGAAAAGAGTAATATAGTGTCAAGGGAAATTATAGGGGTTAAGATGTCTCTCTCTCTCTCTCTCACACACACACACACACATACACGTGCAAAAACTATAGACCATTATTTATTATGAGAGCTTCAAATCTCTCCATAAAAGGATCAGATGAAATGTATAAAGTGTAATGTGTTTTTCTTCCATGCTACTGACCCCAGTGAGAAACTCTTGAGCAAAGAGATAAAATTAACCTGTACCACTTCTATGTGACATTCCCAAAACCCAAAACCCAACTCAAAGAATCACAAAGGATCACAAATTGTAATTAAATGGGATTTATTCCAGTAATGAAAGATGGTTCAATACATAGAAATCAATGTAATGTATTACATCTAAAAATAAAATACAAAATTTATATAACTTTAATAGACACTAAGAAAGTTTTTGTCAAGACTTAACATTGTTTATGATAAAACTGTATAAGATGGTGATAAAATGGACATAGTACAATGAAGGCTATCCAAAACCAATCCATTGCTAATATCCTATGCATTGGTAAAACTGAAGTATCTTTTTCCCTAACATTAGAGAAAGGTCAATGAAATTAATTCTTATTATTTTTAGAAAAACTGCTGAAAATAGAATTCATAGTAATCAGGCTCAAATAAATAAATATTAAAGAGATCTACAGGGTAAAGAAGTGAATCCAGGGCCCGGAGAGATAGCACAGTGGTGTTTGCCTTGCAAGCAATACAGGACCTAAGATGGTTGGTTCGAATCCCGGTGTCCTACATGGTCCCCCGTGCCTGCCAGGAGTTATTTCTGAGCAGATAGCCAGGAATAACCCCTGGGCAATGCCGGGTGTGGCCCAAAAACCAAAAAAAAAAAAAAAAAGTGAATCCATCGCTATGTTCAAGTGTCTAAGTAATATACATGAGAAACCTAAAAACACCATTATAGAAGTATAGACTTGTAAAAAAAGTTTTAAAATATGTCAAAGATCATAATTAAAATTAAAATATTAATAAGATAGTGTATTATAGCTGCAATAAAAATTAATTTTATGCATGAATACTAAAAAATTGCAAGAGAATAGTTTTTTAAGTTTATTTAACATTAATAAAAATTTCATAATAAATTAAAGAGAAAGATAAATGCAAAAGAGAGGAATTATTTCTAAAAAATATAGAATGATTTGAAAGAAATATTGATAAGTGAGTGTATAAGCAAAAATTTCAAAATACAATATATTACATATAGACACACATTTATGTATATTTTAAAAGAATAAAAATTTCATAATTAGATAATTTGAAGACAAAGCAATCCCAAATCTTTATTATTTATAGGAAAATTTATTCTCCTATATATTATGCACACAACAATTAAAATGAGAAAATTAAGATGAATATATTTAGTCTAGGATTTTTTTATCTGTCATGATAATGATCATTTCTAAGATCATTAACTTTATATTTTGTAGAATATTCAACAATCTTGTTTTGTCTAAAATTTTAATATAAAATGATTAAGTTATATCTACACATTTTTAGCAAAAATATAGTTGATTGTATCTTTTCCTTATTCTACAGGGTGCCATATAGATGCAGACTATCATGTTGTTGTTTTCTGGGGACAAACACAGGTTGACTGCATGCAAGGCAAATGTCCTACCTACACTATCTCTTCAGTCTCTATCACGTTTCTTATACTTATTCAATATTTTACTTTATAAGATAGCATTGGAGTACATAATGCATATATTATAGAAGTTTAATTTAATATATCATAAAAATATATGTTTCCACAAGGCACTGTTCATCAAAATACCATATTCTTCCAGCACGTTACAGTGAACTCTTTCCTATATCCATCATATATCTCCCCATTCCCTTTGCTTATTTCCGTCCTGTTTTCAGAGTCCAAAGGTTTACATGTTTAGTTTGATCTGTATACATGTTTTTTTTTCAATACTTGACATGTAAATAAAATCATTGGCATTTGTCTTCTCTTTATAAGTTACTCTTTTTATATGAATAGATTTTTGTGCCACATCCAGTGTTTTTAGGGATTTTTCCTGGTTCGGTACTCAGGAAATATTCTTTAAGGGCTTGGGGGACCATATGGCATGCTAAGGATTGACTGGTTGACTGCTTGCAAGGCAAGTGCTTACCCACTGTACTATGTTTCTATACCATAAATTGATAATTTTTGCCCATCACTTACTGCTTAATTTTATGTTAGACTGCTCAATTTTAAATTGTGCATTGTTTATGGTTAGAGAAATAATGGTCAAAATCAAATTACTGAATAGAATAAAATATTCACATAATTTATCAGATAAATGTTAAACTCTGAGGGACATAACAGATCCACAGAACTGAATAACAGATTAACAAATAACCCAAACACATTCCCCAATAGAACATGAAACTTAGAGAAGATATAAAGATGACAAACAGACATGAAAAACTATTCATTGCTGATTGTCAAGGAAATACTAATCCCCCCCAAAAAATAGACAAACAAAAAACAACAAAACAGCACTTCACACAAGTGAGAATGATCTACACCAAAATGAATAGAAATATATTATTTTGGTGAGGATGTAGAGAACAAGGAACTCTCGTTCACTGCTGATGGAACCATTGTCTTGTCCAGCCTTTATGGATGATAGAGCAGAGATTCTTCAGAAAATTAAGAATAGAACTTCTGTATATCCTATGCCTCTCTTGGGCATCTTTCATCAAAATACAAAAATCTTTATGGATATTACCATATTAATTTTTATCATAGCATTATTCACAATAACTAATTTCTATACCCAACCCAAGTATCATCAACAGGTGAATGGATATAAAATTGTGGACAATGAAATTTTCTGCAGTTATAAGAGCAGATAAAATTTCGATAGTTTACAACCTGGTGAAATTAAAAGGTTTCTACTAAGTGAAGTGATACTGATTCAGGACGAAAAAGATAACTATCCGGTGATTTCACTCATATGTAAAGTACAAAGAAACAGAGCAAGGAATTATAAACTTCCCAATATAAACATAACCTAGAATATTTCTAACAGAACACTAACTGAGGCTAGAAATGTAGGGGGAGTAGGGAAAAATGGAACTTAAAACAGTGATGTAGAATTACTGACATTCTGGTAGTAATGGTAGTGAAGTGTCACTAAAAGCATATATCAATAATACAGAACTTAAAAATGCATTACTACAATAAAAATAAATGTAAATCAATCATTGAAACAAGCATACATATGCATAAATACAGATTCAATTAATAAAATAGATCAGTACTTGCTAAAATCTTATATTATTATTTGGAATATAAAAAATAGATTCAAGAAATGTGAACATTATTATTATTATCATTGTTGTTATTTTGGTTTTGAAGCCACATCCAGCGGTGCTCAGGAGTCACTTCTGAATCTGCTCTCAGAAATCATTCCTGGCAAGCTCAGAGAACCACCTGGGATGCTGGGGATCGAACTCAGGTTTGTCTCAGGTTGTCTGCTTACAAGGCAAATACCCCCATTTAATATTTTAGCTGAGTAAATGTTTGTTAATTTGAACAAAGTGTTTAAAAATAACTATTTTAAACAAAGATATGGTCTCATTGTATAATATAGAATATAGTATATAGAATTTATTTCCTATTTATCATCCAGGTTTAATTTTTAGTTAGGTTTTAGGGACTAGTCTACATTTGTTGTTGTTGTTTTTGGACCACACAGGGCGGTACTCAAGAGGTACTCGTTGACTCTGCACACAGAAATTATTTTTGGTAGGCTCAGGATTCCAAACAGTGAGAGCTTGACTTCTTCCTCTCTTATCTGGATTCCCTTGATATCTTTTTCTTGCCTGATCACTATAGCAAGCACTTCCAGTACTATGTTGAAGAGGAGTGGTGAGAGCGGACAGCCTTGTCTTGTACCAGAATTTAGAGGAAAGGCTTTTAGTTTTTCTCCATTGAGGATATTTGCCATTGGCTTGTGGTAGATGGTTTAGACTAGATTGAGAAAGGTTCCTTTCATTCTCATCTTGCTGAGAGTTTTGATTAAGAATGGGTGTTGGACCTTATCAAATGCTTTCTCTGCATCTATTGATATGATCATGTGATTTTTATTTTTCTTCTTGTTTATGTTGTGTATGATATTGATAGATTTATGGATGTTAAACCATCCTTGCATTCCTGGGATGAAACCTACTTGGTCGTAGTACATGATGTTCTTGATGAAGCATTGGATCCTATTTGCCAGGATTTTGTTGAAGATCTTTGCATCAACATTCATCAGGGATATTGGTCTGTAATTTTCTTTTTTGGCAGCACCTCTGTCTGGTTTAGGTATCAAGGTGATGTTGGCTTCATAAAAGCTGTTTGGGAGTGTTCCCAATTTTTCAATTTCATGGAATAGCCTGGGTAGGATTGGTAGTACCTTCTCTTGACAGGTTTGAAAGAATTCATTAGTAAATCCATTTGGGCCTGGGTTTTTCTTTTTAGGCAGATGTTGGATTACAGTTTCAATTTCCTCAATAGTGATGGGGGTGTTTAGATATGCTATATCCTCTTTACTTAATTGTGGAAGGTGATAAATGTCCAAGGATTTATCCATTTCTTCTAGGTTCTCACAGTTAGTAGCATAAAGTTTCTCAAAGTAGTCTCTGATTACCCTTTGGATCTCTGCAGTATCTGTCATGATCTCCCCCTTCTCATTTCTAATACGGGTTATCAGGTTTCTCTCTCTTTCTTTCTTTGTGAGTTTTGCCAATGGTCTATCAATCTTGTTTATTTTTTCAAAGAAACAATTCCTGCTTTTGTTGATCTTTCGGATTGTTTTTTGGTTTTCCACTTCATTGATTTCTGCTTTCAGTTTTGTTATTTTCTTTTGTCTCCCTATTTTTGGTTCCTTTCGTTGGTCATTTTCTAATTTTATGAGCTGAATCATTAAGTTATTCAGGTATGCTCCTTCTTCCTTCCCGATGTGTACTTGTAAAGCTATAAATTTTTCTCTCAGGACCGCTTTTGCTGTGTCCCATAGATTCTGGCAGTTTGTGTCTTCATTATCATTTATTTCCAGGAAAGTTTTGATTTCCTCTTTGATTTCATCTTGTACTCACTGGTTGTTCAGTAGCAGGGTGTTTAATTTCCAATTGTTAAAGTTTTTCTTCTGTGTGGCTTTGTAGTTCACATCTAATTTTAGAGCCTCGTGGTCAGCAAAGGTAGCCTGCAAGATTTCTATCCTCTTGATTTTATGAAGGTATGTTTTATGTGTCAGGTCTATCCTGGAGAATGACCCATGTACATTGGAGAAGAATGTGTATTCAGGTTTTTGGGGGTGGAGTGTTCTATATATACCTACTAGTCCTCTTTCTTCCATTACTCTGTTAAAGGCTAGTATGTTTTTGTTGGATTGATATTTGGGTTTCCACTTCACTAAGCTTTATTATTTCCTGCTGTCTACCTATTTTTGGCTCCTTTTGTTGATCATTTTCTAATTTATAACTTGTATTATTAAGCTATTCAGGTATGCCCCTTCTTCCTCCTGATGTGTGCTTGCAAAGCTGTAAATTTTCCTCTCAGTACCACTTTTTCTGTGTCCCATAGGTTCTGATAGTTTTTGTCTTCACTGTCATTTGTTTCTAGGTAAATTTTGATTTATTCTTTGATTTCATCTCGGATCCACTGGTTGTTCAATATTTGGCTGTTTAATTTTCAGGTGTTAAATTTTTTCTTCTGTTTTCCTTTGTAGTTCACATCTATTTTCAGAATCTTGTGGTCACCATAGGTAGCCTGCAGAATTTCTATCCTCCTTTTTATTTTTGTAATGGAGGTATGGCTTATGTGCCAGCATGTGGTGTATCCTTGAGAATGATCCATGTAGATTGGAGAAGAATGTTTATCTAGGTTCCTGGGGATGGAGTGTCCTATATATATCTGCTAGGCATCTTTCTTCCATTTCTCTTTTCAGGGCTTGTATATTTTTGTTGGGTTTTAGTCAGGTTGGCCTATCAAGTGTTGACAGGGCCGTGTTTAGGTCTCCCACAATTATTGTTTTATTATTGATAGCCTCTTTCAAATTTGTCAATAATTGTATTAGATATTTTTCTGGTCTCATTGGGTGCATATATGTTTAGTAGTATGACTTTTTTTCCTGATGCACATATCCCTTGTTTAGTATGAAGTGTCCATCTTTGTCCCTTCCAACATTTCTGAGTCTACAGTTAGTGTCATCTGATATTAATATGGCCACTCCAGCTTTTTTAAGGGTGTTTTTGCTTGGATGATTTTCCTCCAGCCTTTGATTTTGAATCTATATTTGTTCTGACTATTCAGGTGTATTTTTTGTAGGCAGAAGAAGGTTGGATTCATCTTTTTGATCCATTTCGCCACTCTGTGTCTCCATTTGGTCCATTTAGTCCATTGACATTGAGGAAGATTATTGTCATGGAATTTAATGTCATCTTTGTTTATACGTTTTGTGTGTCTGTTGGTTTGTCTTGGCTTTAAGTAGATCTTTCAGCTTTTTTTTTTCAGTCTGATTTTGCATCTGTAAAGTTTCTGAGCTGTTGTTTATTTATGAAGTTAGGTATCGTTTTTTCAAACCTGAATGTGAGTTGGGCTAGGTTCATTATTCTCGGTGAAGCATCCATTTCATTCAGTTTTGTCACAATATCCCACCTCTGTCTTCTGGCCTTAAGGGTTTCTTGTGACATGATTTTTGGGCCACACCTGGTGATACTCAGGGGTTATCCCTAGCTATGCAATCAGAAATCGCTCCTTGATTGGGGATCATATGGGACACTAGGGATAGAACTGAGGTCAGTTCTGGGTCAGCCAGACTGACACTCTACCACTGCGATACTGCTCCAGCCCTATTTGTTCTTTTTTAAAAACTATTTCTGTTTTATTTATTTTTCAGAAATGTCAATACTTATTCTATTTTACCATGTGAGGATTATTTTTCAATTTACTTTCACCCAAATTATTATTTTCTATAATATTTAAAATTTGTTTTATGTTAAACTTTTGAATATATAGATAGCAACAATTTTGAAGTTCTAACTTCATGTTTTATAATTTTTTGATTTATTTATTGTTAATAAGAATACAAAAGTCTTTGGTTTACTAGAGTTAATTTTGTTTTTATAAAATTTTACCATCTGTTTGTTATGTTACTTATATAATGCATGTTATTTTTATTTGGCTAATATATTTTGCTGATATGTATTAGTAATTTGAACCATTAAAGTTCCTGATATAGTTCAACTAAATTATGATAAGCATCAATTCATTTGAGCTGTATAGAGCTTAGCTAAAAACTAGAATGGAGATGTGCAAATATTAATTTGTATAAAAATAAATTTTAGTCTTCAGAAAAATCAGGTGATAGCCTAGAATTCTTAATATAATTATTGTGAAACTCCCCATATGTAAAATGATTAGCTCACTTGCCAATATCACTGGCTAAAATCCAATTTTTCTTATTCCAAGTTTATTTTTTCATCTACTTATTCATTTTTAGTATAGTTAAGAGAAAAATATTTTAACAAACTAATTGTTTCTACAAGCCTGAGAATGTGTAATTCATAAGGACATTTTTATTAACTATTTTTCTGAGGCAGTAATATCTTAATTATGCAATTGGAAAAAAAAGTTAGATGATAGCTCATTTTCCCCCCTTAAGGATCCATGTGCCTGTGTAGTTTATGGTTAAAAGAAGTTCACATCTTAAATGAAGAACACCCTGGGAGACCAATCATAAACTCACATATAGGACTCTTCTATTGTTGCCATTAATTATCTTTGCCCTTAGAGATAATTTATATAACTATTTTAAATTAAAGATGAAGTCATTTTTAGGGTAGAATGTTTGGTACCATATACTCTCTTGCTTTTCAAACTGTGCAATTCCCACTAGCTGACTGAAATAAACCTCTATTTTCTCAATTAAGTATACTAGTTAGAAACACCTATGAGAGACAGTGCATACCTTTGAGAAGGTTAATTTTAAGACAAGTCCCAAGATACAATTGATATTTAGGGTAGCTCACTTCTCAAACTTTCTTACACAAATTGATCTGGTTTTGCCATAATTAGCTCTCGGTTTCAGTAAGGCAACCTGATGATTCCCACTGGTGGAATGAAACTAATATCCTGCTATGATTATGTTTTACAAAGCTAGTGTAATATAACTTATGCTTTTAATCAGTCTCATTGGGCCCAATTAAAAAGTAAACGTAGTCAAAGAAAATTAGAAGCAATCTTACGAAATCTCTGAACAGTAGGAACTCAGCTTAAAATAATTTTGCTTGGTACTTTAAATGTGAGAAAAAAATGCTAGAAACAAATATTTCCTTATGTTTTTGTATTTCTCTTTCTCATACACACACTTAAGGTCTTGGGGATGTGAACATTATTGGGAGAGTTTAAAAAATCTGCACATAAAAATAACTTCAATGCACAGCAAAAAAAAAAAAAAAAAAAACAACAAGTTTTCTGACTCCATTTGTAGAGCAGCAGAACTTGCTTTGCCTACTCTTTTTGAAAACATTATTTCACGTAGTAAGCTATATATTTTAGTTTAAAAATTTTTTAACATTTTTAATCCTGAGAATTTGGATTATCCCTTCAGTAGAAAGAGTTGTAATAGTAATCAGGTTTAATAAACCTCACCTAGAATAAATGGGAAAAAGTTTTTTAAAGTTGCTTCTCTTAGAAGTAGACAAAATTGTGTCACAGGTAAAAATTTTACTTATTCATTTGTGGCCAATTTAGATACGAGTATTTTTTAAATAGTTTAGTTGGCAAGAGAAATATTTATATTTAAATCCAAAAAAATGAAAGAATTTAAATAATTATTTTTATTAGGTAGTCAATTAAGTACGCTGCACTCTTTTTCAACCATATTCTTATTATTTGTTTCCTATCAAATCTGTTAAGATACAGCATATAAGTATGTTCATATTTGTATATATATAATTATTTTATATAATAATGTGGAGAATAATTTTATAAACGCAATTAGTGTTCTTTGGTAGGCTATATTTAATAACTATTTTGAACTATATTAAAATATTTCTAAACCAGAGCAGCCACTATCTCTAAATCACATTACAAGCAACTCGTACATGCATAGACTTTATGGAGTGGTAACCTAAAGTCATTATCTATATTGTATTAAAGACATATTATACTCAGTCATATACATATATATCTCTATACATATATAACAAATTTTATGTAAATCTATGTAAACATACCATATGTAGATAAATATATATATAGAAAGATATAAAGAGAGCAATATAAATAAAAATAGAGATGGAAATATTGTTTCTTTATCTAACATAGAGGTATTAAGAATAATTCAAAAAATAGTTAAGGGAAAAATTTCCTAATCCTGATTAAAAGTGGCATATATGAAAGAAAACACTAAAATAGTGAAATAATTAAATGATAATCTATCCAAAGCAATGCAATATATATTATAATTTATATTTTATAGTAATTGAAATGAAAAGAAAGGCCCTAAATTATATATTGATTAAAAATAAACATTTGACTTCTATTAAAACTGTTTTAGACATTAAGAATGTAAAATATAGTAAAAAGATTTTTTACATTTCCTATATTTTCATAGTATTGAGCACTTAAAGATGTTAATTTCTATTTTAATTGAGATGGAGTCTAAAATTTTAAACATAGCACGAAGTATATTTTTTATCTTCTTTCTTTCTCTTTCTTTATTTCTTTCTTCTTATTTTCTTTCTTCTTCTTTCTTCTTTATTTTTTCTTTCTGTCTTCTTTTTTATTCTTTCTTTTCTTCTTTCTCTCTTCTCTTCCTCAGTCCCTCCTTCCTTCCTTCCTTCCTTCCTCCCGCCCTCCCTCCTCCCTCCCTCCTTCCTTCCTTCCTTCCTCCCGCCCTCCCTCCTTCCTTCCTTCCTTCCTTCCTCCCTTCCTTCCTTCCTTCCTCCCTCCCTCCCTCTCTTCCTTCCTCCCTCCCTCCCTCCCTCCCTTCCTTCCTTCCTTCCTTCCTTCCTTCCTTCCTTCCTTCCTTCCTTCCTTCCTTCCTTCCTTCCTTCCTTCCTTCCTTCCTTCCTTCCTTCCTTCCTTCCTTCCTTCCTTCCTTCCCTTTATTTTTCTTGTGGTACACACCCTACTGAGCTCCATGCTTTGCATTAAGGATCACTCCTGGTAGTCTCAGGGGAGGAGACCATTTATGATATCAGAAATAGTCTTTGTAGTCTTTGGTTGGCGTGTGCAACTCTAGCTCTCTATCTACTCTATTATATCTCCAGACACCTTATTTTTATTTATGAGAGTCAGTTTTTGTTACTAATTATCAGTTGATTATGAATAAAGACTTATCATAAAATAGATGATGAGTTAAAGTTAAAAAGCATAGTATGGGGGCCAGAGCAGTGGCGCAAGCAGTTAGGTGTCTGCCTTGCCTGCGCTAGTCTAGGACTGACATCAGTTCGATCCCCGGGCATCCCATATGGACTCCCAAGCCAGGAGCTATTTCTGAGCCCATAGTGTAACCCCTGAGAGTCATTGGGTGTGGCCAAAAACCATCCAACCAAATAAATAACACCCCCAAAACCCCTATTGTATCCATGCCTATATATATCACAAAAGAACGAGCCAATTTCTACTTAAAGATAGAGGGCTGGGAAAAGAAAAGGCAAGACAATTAAGATTTAAATATTTTATACCTTCTTTTAGAATTTAGTATATTTAAATACAAGTTGTATGGTGTTTGTGTTATATAAATAACTTCCTTGTTACTTAATGCTACATGTAACTAAGAACGAACAATTTTGAAATGCCTCATAAATTGAAAGCCAATTATTAAACACTTGAATAAATCAATCAATTAAAAATTCCATATTTTTGAGGGCAATACATTTTATTTACCAAAATTCTGCTTCTTACAGTTTCTTCATGGTCATTAGAAGGTATATTTCTCTGATTTCTTCCCATATTTAAACATTTTTAAAATAAATTTAACCTCTTATTTAAGTTTTTAAAATGTATAATTATGGTACCCTGAATTATATTCTATAATATTCAAATTATATAATCACATAAGTTAAAATGTCTATTATGACAAAGGAAACAATCTTAGCCATCACTTTAAAATTACACTATCACTTTACATTAGACTTTAAAATAAATCAATACTTAATTTTAACTCAATATTCATTCACTTATTTAAAAATATTTCTCAAGCTTTTCATAGACCTCCTTCATAAACTTTAGATTGAACATTGTTGAAAGTAATGATCTTTGACAGTTGCCATCTTGTCTCAAGCCTTGGGAAAGAGATGTCAGGTTTTACAACTGCTATAACAAAGTGATAAAAATAAATCATCTTCTTCAAACATATATGCATATATGTAAAAATATAGATATATAATAGAGTAAAATAAAAAAGTAAATATTTTATGTGGAAATAATTAGAGTAAAATAAAAAAGTAAATATTTTTATGTCGAAAAATTTAAATGACTTTAGTAAACATTATAGTTTTATGGTTTTATTTATAAAAGCATTAACATTTTATTACTCCAGGAGAGTTAGGAAGCTTATAAACTAACTGTAGTATTTAAAATAAAATTGTACAGATTAAATTACTTTGTGAGCTAATGCCCCAAATGTTCTTGAAGCAAAAATGGACGATATGTCATTCACTACAAATTGTGTCCAGCAGATGGCAGTCCTAGCGAACATTTCACTGCAAGCCAATACCCTTCCTAGCTATATACCTAATAAGCTGATTCTGAATTTCTTTAACTAAGACAATATTATATATATTTTCTTTTTATGAGTAATGTACTTATTATAAAGTATTAATCTAATATATTATTCACTAATAATATAAGTATTTTAATTAATATAATATAATATAATATAATAAAATATAATAAATATAATATAATATAATATAATATAATATAATATAATATAATGTTATAACGTTACATATAGTGTTAATATTAATAACATAATTAATATAATAATATTAACATAGTACTCATTTTGATAATCCATAATTTGGTAAAAATTTACTAGGTTTTTCTTGTTATCATTTAAATCAATGTCGTAGATAAAGCATTAGATAGTTTAAAATTTTAAATAAAAATTTATTTATTTATTTAGGTTTTGGGGTCACACCCGACTGCACTCAGAAATTGCTCCTGGCAGGCATGGGGCACCATATGGGATGCCGGGAATCAAACCCAGGTCAGTCTTGGGCTGGCACGTACAAGGAAAATGCCCTACTGCTCTGCTATCACTAGAGATATATAGAAAATGCCATTGGTAAGTCTTCCTTAATCCTTTTATTTTATTTTATTTTATTTTATTTTAAGAAAACCTGGTTAGGTGCTGGAGAGAGTACAGTGGTTAGGGATCTTGCCTTGTATGTAGCCAATCCAGGTTCAAACACTGGCGTCTTATATGATCCCCTAAACACTTCCTGTAGTCATGCCTGAATACAATGCCAAGATAAAGTAATTCCTGAAGTAATCTGATTGTGACCCCAAAACAAAACAAATAAATAAGCCATTGTTATATGTGGATATTAATAATACATATTTAGGTAGTATTTATTTGGGAAAAAGTTGAGTCAGTGATTTGGTCACAAATATAAATTTTATGAATCAGAACTATCATATAGGACTTGCCTTACACATGGCTGATCCGAATTCCACCCTCAGCCCTCTGTATTGTCCTCTGAACACTGCCAGGAATGATTCTGGAACACAGGAATAGCCCCTAGCATCACCAGGTGTGACCCCAAGACAAAAAATATATTTTTGCACTATAAAATTTGTTTACTCAATTCCTTCTAAGAATATTAAAATATGGGGCCAGCGAGGTGGCGCTAGAGGTAAGGTGTCTGCCTTGCAAGCGCTAGCCAAGGAAAGATCGCCACCGCGGTTCGATCCCTCCCAGCGTCTCATATGGTCCCCCCAAGTCAGGGGCAATTTCTGAGCGCTTAGCCAGGAGTAACCCCTGAGCATCAAACGGGTGTGGCCCGAAAAAACAAACAAACAAAAAGGAATATTAGAATATTATTAAATAAAATTTTCAAAAATCCTTACAAACTAGTTGACTTTGAATTATCTTATAAATACATGTCACTAATTAAAAATGTACTTTACGGGTGCCTTTTGATTGGCTTTATGAAATAACTTCCCTCTGCTTTTTATGTACTGTTGAATTTTTTCTGTTTAAATTTTTATTATAATAGCGTGATCTACCAAGTTGATCTTAATACAGTTGTTTCAGGCATTAAATGTTCAAAGACCAATCCCACCGCCAATGTGATCTTCTCTCCACCACTGTCCCTAGTTTCTCACTATCCTAGCCTGTTTCATCTTATTTGTTGCGATGTGGGGAGCTGAGGCCTAGTAAGTCTTTAGCAGATGCCTGAAGCCTAACAGTCTCTAGCAGTTTCTCAAAAGGCCTGAACAAGGATGCAGCCTGCCTTTACTAAGGTCAATCTAAAAGGCTACGTGAGGCATTGTGACAAGCCAAAGGGAACACTGAGGCCAGTAATCTTGAGAGAAAAACCTGTTTTAGACAGGGCATATTCTAGACACATCCAAGCTAAAAAAAAAACACTGACCCAGTAGCCTTGGGAGAAAAACATACTTTAGACAGAACATATTCTAGATACATCCAGTGGTTTGGGAGAAGCAATATTTGTTATCTATGTAGCCAGGTGCTAGGGGGAGTTATGTTAGGGGATCATTGCTTATTATGTAGCTACACAACTTGAAGAATCTTAGGGAAAAAAAACTTATGCTGTTATCTGTGTAACCACAAGCCTTGAGAAATAGCTCAAACAAAGTATTTTGCTCTAGTCTACACTTTTTTACTGCTCTTTGTTTGCCCCCCCTCCCCGCCATGAATGATATATAATGCTCTGCCCTCTTTTCAATAAACGGAAGCAAGCTGATTCTCACTAGTTTTCCCATTTTCTTTGTCTCTGTGTGTTCTTTGTTTGTATGTTCTAAACCCATATTCCCTCCGAGAAATAAATCCACGTTTGTGGTATCCCTGCAAAGGCAAGGGAGCATTACAACACAAAGACAAATGGAATTATCAAAATTTCAATTAATTAAGATCAATTTGAAATACTCAGAATATCACTCAATAGTATTACTAAACTCATTGTCTTAGATTACACTGGACTGTTGTGGGTGCCAGTTGAGTCTTCTGTATACTGTTTAGGCTTTTTGGGCCTAGTAGTCTTCTGTGAAATTTTCCCATCAGATATGCTTTCATCCTACTGGACTGACATAACTATGAAATATTGGGTTTTCTTGAGGTCCAGGATCTATAGATATGGACCATGTTTGGTAGCTTGGAGTTTGCCCCCAACTGTTTGAGGACACCTCAGAAGTATCAGCTGGGATCAGACTACCTTAAAAAGATTGAGGACCACCAATTTCTTTTGGAACTCTATAGAGAAGATGGGCTATTTTTCTGCTGGGAAAATGGCTGTTGCAGGAAAAAGCTATTGGTTTATCCGGTGGCAGAGGTGAGTGAATGGGGTACTTGGTCTGTCCCCATTCTGAGACTATTCCAAAATTTTCAGCCCAGAGTTTGGTCACACCTGAGAAGGTTCCGCTGCTCAAGTTATTAATTTTTGTTTGTTTTTGCCTACACCCAGCAGCTCTCAGGGTTACTCCCGACTCTGTTCTCAGAAAACGCACCTGGCAGACTCGGGGGACCTTATGGAATGCTAGGAATTGAACTCAAGGCCATCCTGGGCCTGTCATATTCAAGGCAAACGCCCTACCATACTATTTGAATTTAATTGTAAAGCTGGATCTTGTCTATCGGATTGTGGGGTGTAGCAGTGGGCTGTTGTACCTTCCGGCAGAAAGGGGAATCTTTCATCACCCATTCTGATAAGACACCCAGTTTTCATCCTGGACCAGACTACTTGTAAGAATTAGTGGCCATCATTTTCTTTTTGAGCTTAGTAGAGGAGCCTGGTTCTCGATTAAATGTTGTTATCATTCAAACTACCCTGAGTGTATCTATTGATTTAAACTTGTTGGGAGCCATGGCGGAGGAATGATATTGTATTGAATAAATAGCCAGCTCGTGTTCACTTCCCAGAAGATACTAAAGCTTGTAAACTCCTCATGTGTTTGTTTCATTTTCAGTAAATAACAATTCAGTAGATGATAATTTCAGTAGATGCCAATCCAGTTGGGTTAAGACAAATACTACTTATTAATCAAGTAAATAAAGAAATGATAACTTTATCAACAAATAGGCATCAGTTGAAAGGTCAGCAATGTTTATTTTTGTTGTTGTTGTTTTGTGGGGCCACCCCTGGTGATGTTCAGGGGTTACTCCTGGCTATGAGCTCCTGGCTTGGGGGACCATATGGGATGCCAGGGGATCAAACCGCTGTCGGCCTAGATTAGCAACGGCAAGGCAGATGCCTTACAGCTTCTCACGATCCCTCCAGCCCCAGCAATGTTTATAAAACTTGTACTCACAAGCATAAGAAATACATTGGTAGAAACTTAATAGGGGCAAAAGTATGAAAGCTCCACTTTTTCTATTAGAGAGCTTCACTAGAAAGAATATCAATAAAGATACAAGAGACCTAAATGAGGAGTAAGAAGAACTCAGCTTAATTGACATATATAGGTTCATCTATCTTCAAAAAGCCAAATGTATACTTTCCCTTGTGCACATGGAACATTCTTCAAGTTAGATCAGATAGTAGGGCATAATTCAAGCAAACATATATTTACAACTATAGAACTCATATCAAATGCCCTTTCAGAGACCTCTGCTATAAGGCTAGAAGTCAACCACAAAAACTAGATGGGGGAAAACTCTAATAAAGTGGAAGCTGAGCAGAAACATTGGTAAGAACAACCATATCAAAGAGTATTAAATAACTATTAATAACTTAAATAACTAATAACTATCCAGCAAAATAATAACTATTAAGTAAATATTAAGAAAATATTTACATTAAGTAAATATTTAATAAATTAAATAAAGTAATAAAATCTAATTCTCAGGACATGAGATTTTAACCTGTGTTTTATATTTGTGCCCACAGATCTTAATTTACTTTATGATAATACTTTTATTAATTGATTTACTTAAATATGGAAAGTCAGGGTATATTGAATATTTAACTGAATGTAGATCCACATTGACATTTCTTACAAAAGCTAATTTTCATGCAAAACAATGTTTCAAAATAATTTACTGTACATTTAGCTTATCCAATATTAAACATTAATATATTTATTAAAATATAATAATGAGAGCATGATTATTGTTTTAGTTTTAGAATGTGAATGAATCAGGTAAATTACTATACCATATGATGATATCATGAAAATAAATTTGTAAGTTATTTTGTTATTAGACAACAGAAATGCATTAAAAGACAATGTTTTTCAAACAGAAGTTCTTGGTGAAATTTTCAAAACTTACTAAAATTTATTATTACTGGAAAGTTTGGTTAAATTAGAAAACTCATAAATGACTTACCTAAGTACTTCTGACCAAAAACCTAATTGTCCCAAATAACAGTAGCAATAAGGAAAACAAAACCTAGAATTATTTTTTGTGTGTGTGTGTTCAAAAAAGTGTGCTAATTTTGGAGCACTAAGGACTGTGGCAATATTATGGCAATCTTAAACTATAAAGATGTGTTATTTCTAATCAATCTATGAATAAGATGTACTCCACATCTCTTATTATGTTGAGTATGTTCACTGAATTACCTCACTAGAATAAACTAGGCTAATTTTAAACCCTAAGATTGCCATTGAGTGTTCAAGTGAAAAGAAGAAATTAGTTCTCTTACTTTAAGTTTACAATGATTAAATTTAGTGAGTAAAGAATGACAGGTTAAAATTAGGTATTTTTTGCCAAATGTTAGACAAGCTGTGGATGTAAAAGGAAAGCTCTTGAAAACAATTATAAGCACTACTTCATAAATGAATAAATAACATAATAAATAAAAATATGCTAAAATAGATTCTTTAGTGGTGATATGATGAATTTTTTTTTAAATCTAAATGGTGATCAAACCAGCTACAATATTCCTTTAAAACAAATTCTAATCCAGAAAAAGACCTTACTTTACTCAATTTTATGAAGTCTGAAAGAAGCGAGAAATTTTCAGGAGAAAAGTTTGAAACTACAAGGAAACTTAATGAAACTTCAGGAAACTTAAGGAAAGAAGCCTTTCTATAAAATAAAAATGCAAGTGCTGCATAGAAGGTACAATAGATTATCCAGAAATTTTATCTCATGTTATTGATAAAGTTGACTACTAAAAATGTATTTTCAATATTGTTGGAAGATCATCTGGGACTTTTAAAGTTGGAGTGGATAAAGTCTGCCTGAATTCAAAAATGCAAAGGATAGATTAACTTTTTAAATAGGGGTTGAAACAACTGGTAACTTTAACTTGATATCAAAGCTCATTTACTATTCTGAAAATACTAGAGCCCTTAAAACCTATGCTAAATCTACTTTGCTTATGGTCTTTAAGTGGAGCAACATAGTTTGGATGATAAAATATCTTTGTGTAATATGAATAGGTGAAGATTTTACTTTAACCATTGAAACATAATTTTTAGAAAAAAAATTATTCAAGATATTCTTATACATTCAGAACATAATTCACCTAAAAGCTCTGATGGAGATGTACAAGGCCATATCCCGAATGCTTTTATTCCAACTTACACAACATTCATTCTTTAGCTCACACATCAAAGAACTATAAATATTATTTAAGAAATACATTTGGGGGCCCGGAGAGATAGCACAGCGGCGTTTGCCTTGCAAGCAGCTGATCCAGGACCAAAGGTGGTTGGTTCGAATCCCGGTGTCCCATATGGTCCCCCGTGCCTGCCAGGAGCTATTTCTGAGCAGACAGCCAGGAGTAACCCCTGAGCACCGCCGGGTGTGGCCCAAAAACCAAAAAAAAAAAAAAAAAAAAGAAAGAAATACATTTGGATGACTATAATTGGCATACAAACCTATTCCATGGATAGATTTAGGCAGAGTAAACTAAAAATCTTTTGGAAAGGATTTTTTATTCTAAATTTAACTACAGATTCAATAATCATGGGAGGTTTAAGATTACGGAGTTTAAAAGAAGCTTATATCTCTCAGAAATTTCAGGAGACCTATATTCAGATAGCTGAATAACTACAGATGTGTTGTATATTGCAAAAAGTATAAAATCATAGGAAACTCCAAGAAATGAACAGCAATGTCACATAACATTTGAACAAATGACATGTTCTTTATTAATAAACAAAGTGGTTTTAATATAAAAACTATGAAGATTTTGAATTATTAAAATGAAAATAATATGAATGATAAGGTAATGACAATATTTTTAAAAAAAAGAACCCAGTATTCAAAGAACTACTACAGGTGAAACACTCTCCAATTGCATTTCATGTGACAAAAAGCTCCTCATGAATTAAAAAATTAATTTAAATCACATGATTTGGGGGATCTAATTCTTATAGTAAAAATGTATGTTTTAGTATTGAGAAATAAAAAGTGGGTATATAACAATATTCAGTGTCATTAATTTATTAGAACTAAACTTGCAATATACTTTAGGTGGTGCCAATGTTGACAGCTTCTAAGGGAAATTATATTAAAACCTATAAATTTAAACAAAGTTTATGATTGAAGTGACAAAAGTAATTGTCACAGAGAAAATTTTCTACAACTTTACTCATATGAATATTAAAATACTAGTGAATAAAGACAAAAGAAAATTCTAGTTTTTTAAGAATTAGGAACTTAGATGATTATAAATTGTGTTACTGAGTGCATAATTCATCACTAATTGTAAATAGTTAATTATATAAGACCAACTACCATCAATGTAAGGTGATTACTAATAAGACAGGCCATCTAATACATTAACAAATTAAATACTGGCAGGGGTCAGAGATATAGTACAGCAGGTAGAGTGTTTGACTTGCACATAATTTGATTTCTAGTAGCACCTTTACTCCCCTGAGCACCTCTAGGATTGATTCCTGAGCACAGAGCAAGGAGTAAATCCTAAGCACCATCAGGTGTGTCTCACCTAAAAGAAATACCAACAGAAGAAATTAAACTCTGTAGTTTACATATGACAATAAAATTATTCATTCACTTTTAAAGGGCACACCTGACAGTGCTCAGGGATTACTTCTGTCTCTGCTATCAGTGATTACTCTGGTGCTAGAAATTTAACCCAGCTTAGCCACATGCAAAGCAACCAACTACCTGCGATACTATCACTCTGACTCCTCATTAATTTGTATTGATTTTATCATTTTAATCAAGTATTTCCCACTTACCTCATCACTAAGGCATAAATCTTACTAACATTCATTTAGTAACATTTCAGGAAAAATTTTGTCCAGGAAACAGAAAATTCTCGATGCTTTTATGAGTTGAATACTATTAAGTGAATGAGTGATAAATAGTTTAAAGACCTACTGCATTGTTCAATTTCTTTCTCAAACATATTATAAAGTTTAGGTTTCTGGTTGTCTTATATAACTTTCAGACAATGAAATAATATAAGGATCATATAACTCAGGTAGCATCTTTAGGGTACAGCGATTCAACCATAATGGATGATTTAGGCTGCTTGTCTAAGAGGATTTCTCTGTGTTATTCTGCGAAAGGCTTCCTTTACTTCTTTGTTCCTCAATGTGTAGATAATAGGATTCAGAGCAGGTGTGACTACTGTGTACATGAGTGCAGTTGCTTTGTCTGTTTCTGGAGTGTGGGCAGTTTTGGGTTGTAAATAGGTGAATAAGGCAGTGCCATAGAATAGAGAAACAACCAGGATATGAGAAGAACAAGTGGAGAAAGCTTTGCGTTTGCCAGCTGCTGAAGGAATTTTCAAGATGTTGGCAAGAATACGCACATAGGAGCACAGAATGAGAAAACATGGACTCATGATGAAAAGCACAGAGATAAAAAACATCACAATCTCATTGTGAGAAGTATCAACACAAGCCAGCTTTACTACAGGCATTATGTCACAAAAAAAGTGCTGAATTGTCCCTGTTCCGCAGAAGGGCAAAGTGAAGACCCACGTGATCTGGCATGACTCCACAACTATTCCAATAAACCAAGATGTTGCAGCCAACTTCAAACATACGCGAGGATTCATCAGGATAGTGTAATGCAGTGGATAACAAATAGCTACAAAGCGATCATAAGCCATAGCAGCTAGCAGGCAGCATTCGGTTAGGCCCAAGATTGCAAATATGTACATCTGAGCTGCACAACCTCCCACACTTATGGTCTTGTTCTTCACCAGCAGGTGCACCAACATCTGAGGTACCACACTAGTGATATAACACATCTCAAGAAAGGAGAGGTTAACCAGGAAGAAATACATGGGAGTGTGTAGAGAAGGGGTCATCCAAATCAGGCAGATAATGATGAGGTTACCTCCCACAGTAAACAAATAGATGATTAAGAACACAACAAACAGTACAGGCTGTAACTCTGCAAGGGAGGAAAAAGCCACAAAAGTGAATTTGGTGCAGATGGATTGGTTTCCATACATTGTAGCCTCAGAGGCAGACATCTCTGGAACAAAAAGAGAAGAGGAGTTAATGTTGAAAGGAATCCTAGCCAGAGATAACAGGTATTCAATTTTTGGCACGCCAGGTGGTCCCCTCTTGTCCAGTAGGAGTGATATTTTAACACAATGCTAGGAGTAAGCCCTTAACACTTCTGGGTTACCACATCCCCCCAAAATAAAAAAAATATATCTAATAATCTATCATAATTTCATTAAACCTCTGCAAAGCAGTCTTGCTAGGTAAAGTGGTCTGATATAAAAAAACATATACTTAAATTTTTGGAATAGACCTTTAAATTATTCTATAAAAATGAATGAAAAATTCCTGCTGCTTTTGAATTTTTTTTTTTTGAGCCATTCCCGGTGATGCTCAGTATTTACTCCTGGCTATGCGCCCAGAAATTGCTCCTGGCTAGGGAAACATATAGGATGCCAGGGGATAGAACCACTGTCTGTCCTAGGTCAGCCACATCCAAGGCAAATGCCCTACCGCTGCACCACTGCTCCAGCTCCTGCTTTTGAGTTTTATGTCTTAGTCTATTTTCACAATAATTAAGAGAAAGCAGTGACCTCAAATTATGTAATGATATATATTTTTATTAGTATCTGAAAAATATTCGAGTCTGAAAAATATACATAGGTTGTTATTTAATTAATGTATAAGAGCATTCATTCACAAAAATGAAGTGCAAAAAGTGAATATATAAAGGTGTCCTATTCAGTTCTGAAACCCACAGCTTTCCTTAAAGTCAGTTAGTAGGTTCAAATGGAGAAAATATTTTTACATTTAACTATTTACTTTCATACATATTTCTACTTGTTTTTACTTAAAAAGATTAAACAGTGATTAAACATTTAAAATTCATAGAAAGTAAAACTCACAAAATTTTCATTTTATAGCCTGAAATATAATTTTTTATATAATGATGCACAGAAAAAACATACCTAGAATCACAATGTGAGCTTTCTTTCCTTTCTTGTTATTCCTCGCTTGCTGTGATTCAAATTATAACATGGTACGGGGATCCAGAGTATTTCTATTTTGACTTGGTACCACAGGGATTACATTTACCATATGGTTTAATTATATTTTTCTCAAGAGAAATTTACTGAGAAACAACAATTACCATTACTTTGTAATGTTAGCATTTTAAGATAATTTTTCATGGATAATGTATTATCGGTTTGTGTCACTAAAGTATCAGTAAATTTGTATTTAAGTTTGTGTCATCTAAGCATCAATCTAAAACCTTCTAAAGATAATCATTATATAAAATACAATAATTATTAAAATTTATGTTTATATGTCATGGTAATATATTTTTCTGGGCCACAATTGGTGATGCATGTTAAGATACATTCCTGGCTCTATGTTTAGTCATCACTCTTAACTGGACTTCAGGGATATCTATGTTGTTCCAGGAATTGATTTATGTTGAGTGTATACAAAGCAAATAACCTACATTCATTACTATCTTTCTGGCCTTGTCTTTGGTCTTTGTGATATCAACATTTACATTGAAGGATAAAAAAAATGGGCTCCACATGCTCTACAGAAAGCACTAAATTTTTAAATTATCATATTAAATTTAACAGCATTCATGGGGTTGGAGTGATGATGCAGCAGTAGGGCATTTGCCTTGCATGCTGCTGACCCAGGACTAACCATGGTTCGATCCCCCGGCATCCCATATGTTCCCCCAAGACAGGAGTGATTTCTGAGCACTTAACCAGGAGTAACCCCTGAGCATCATTGGGAGTGGCCTCAAAAATCAAAATATAAATTAAAAAATAAAATAAATAAATTTAACAGCATTCACAAACATGCCTCATTGAGAAAATTCCAAAATTTTTTGTTGTTTTTTGGCTACAACTGGAGGCACTTAGGAGTTACTCCTGGCTCTGCACTCAGAAATCACTCCTGGCTAGGGGGACTATATGGGATGCCAGAGATCGAACCCTCATCGCTACTGGGTAAGCAAGGCAACTGCTGTGCTATCACTCTGGCCCCCAAAAGTCCATATTTTCAATGGAGTTCACTAAAAGAAATATCAAAGTTATGAACACAATTTTGCTATTTTAAAAAATTAAAATGTATTCATTCTCAGGAAAATTTATTGCTTGTAGTAGAAGACATATTTTTATATTTTAGTAGAATTGAGCATATTATCAATTTTCTCAATATAACTAAAAGTATACTGTGTAATTTTATTTTCATAGATAATGTGAAATAGTGCCATTGTCAGATAAACTTACATATAATATGTATATAATAAGCATGCTCAAAATGAGCTTTCAGCAAATTTCAGGCATCTACATGATTATTATTTATAGTATTATTTTATACCTTATTAGAGCCCCAGAAATTCTTTATCTTGTACATGGAGGATTTTACCTTATAAGGGGTCCAAATTTGTTCCATCCATATATTTTTCTATTCTATGAATAGATTTACTTTGAGTCATGCCTTGCATGCTGTTGACCCCAGCTTAATCCTATTGACTGCATAATCCTCTGGGCACTGGTAGGGACAATACTAAAGACTCACATCTAGAACTGGTGGATGTGACCCTCAAGACTCCTGAGCATTTCTGGGGAAACCCAGCTAATTCCTAGCAACAAAAGATCTAACCGACACTAATCCTAGGGTGTTTGATTTGAACTGCTGGTCTATGTGGACCATTAAAATTGAAAGGGACACCAAAGTCTCCACAACACCCCTTTTCTGGGGGATGTTTGAATTCTTCAAATGGGCCTTTATTTTTATATTGCAAATTTGAAAGATGTAGTGTAAAACAATGAGCCAATACTAACATAACCTCAGTGTTTGAAAAAAAAATATCATTCAGCTTAATTCCTTTGTAATATTGAAAATAATTGCTTTTCCACCATGAGTTACTGTGATTTCTAAATTTGGTCAACTATAACTCTGTAAAATCTATATAAATAATTATACATGTGTATATATATGTAATTTTATGTATATATGTAATTATATATATATGTAATTTTACATTGGCTCAAAATTTTAATTACATTAATCTAAGTAAAATATTGTGCTTGTGTTCATAATAGTGATATTTGCAATATTATGACTAGATTTTTAGTGAAAACTTACTAAGCAGTTTTAGAAAAGATTGGCCATGTTGATGGTTTAGCTAGATATCCTATTATTACTGCCATGACAGTTATTTTTTGTGACTTGCAGATAACATTAATCCTCACATACATACCCAATATACATAATAAGTAAATGTAACATGACTTCTCCAATCACCTTGTGATAATCTTTCTTCCTTATTTCTTAGGGCCGTTCCCTATTTTTAAATAAAAACCATAAAGTTTACCATATGTCCACTCTATTGGATTAAAATTGAATTAGCTAGTCAACCTCAAAACATTCTATTCACAGAACACAATAAAGGCATATATTCTAATTCTGGTCTGCTGCATTTGCTTGCACATGGCCTTAATTTTCCAGTGTGCCCTTTCATCCATACAGTGAAACTCCTCTAGTAATCATACAATGAGACAGCAAGTCCACTTAGCAGGACAATGCCTATTTACCTATCCTTAGAATTATTTTTCTTCTAGTGTAGAACTGTGACTTGCTTTTTTAAAGAGAATGCGATGGATGAAAGAGTCAAAAAATCAAGATGATTTTGTACTCATAGAGCAATAAAAGCTAGTCTGCTGGAAGAAGCAAGATCTATTAAAGCAGAGATCTTTTTATTCAGAGCTGGAACCCTTATATAGAAAATGAAAAGAAATTACCCTTCCCCATATCTGGTAAAATGTAGACCAAATGAACAAAATGGACTAGCTGATCACTGATTCATTAGCAATAGCATTTACTTAAAACCAGTAAGAGTAGAGAAAATTCATTATGTAGAAATTGTGATTATAAAATGTGTAACTGATTTAGATGCTAAACTACAAAATTATCTATTTTCACATCAATGAAGCACTGTTTTTTTTATTTTTTATGGATCCAATCTCTCTTATTGAGGTTTTTAATCCTGTTTCAATTTTCTTTCCCCCCGATTATTAGCTGTATAGGGCAGCTTTTTTAATTTTTGGCCTTTTGTAATTTTTTTTTTATTTTTTGAAAATTTCTGTTCATCTTATCCCATTTTGTATGGGGTTAGTTTTTTTTCTTTGTAAAGCTTCATTAGATCTTTATGTATTTTCAATATTAACTCTTTGTAGAATGAGTAGTGAGCAAATAATTTCTCTCAGTCCGTGGGCTGTCTTTATGTTATCTGCTCATTTTTGTGTTTGTTTTGAGATGTAGAAGGGTGAGGGATGGACATAGAATGATCTCACTCAAATGTGGAATACATAAAAAAAAACAGTAGGTCCAGTAGGACATGGAATCAATCCCCAGCATCCCATATGGTCCCCCTAAGCCAGGAGCGATTTTTGAGTACATAAGTCGGAAACAACTACTGAGCATCACAGGGTGTGCCACCCCCTGCCCAAAAATAAAAAGCTAAATTGAGGTAGTAGAGGGTGACACACAGCTGCAAAACTAGGGACCAGAGAGAAAGCACAGAGGTAGGGCATTTGCCTTGCATGCAGAAGGACAGTGGTTCGAATCCCACCATGGTTCGAATCCCATATGGTCTCTCGAGCCTGCCAGGAGCAATTTCTGAGCTTAGAGCTAGGAGTAGCCCCTGAGTGCTGCCAGGTGTGACCCAAAAACCAAAAAAAAATTTTATAAAATTTATTATTTATATTAATTTAATTAGGCATTAACACTATCACCACTTTATTAGAAAAATAAACTAGAGATGTTGGGGATATAACTTTCATACTTTCTACTGCATTTAGTTTATCTGTCATTTCTTTGATCCATTTTCACTCTACACTAGAGTCTTCAGTCATGAATGGTATTATATTTATAATTAAGTTTAGCACATTCACATTTACTGCTAGCTGGATTGAATTAAACAAATAAAAGGGTCTGGAGCAATAGTAAAGTGAGTAGGGCATTTATCTAATATGTGGCTTACTTGGGTTTGGTCCCTGACATCCCACATGGTCCTCTGAGTACTACCAGTAGTAACTCCTGAGTGCAGAGCCAGAAATAATCCTTGAGCATTTGCAAGTGTGTACCTAAAAGATAACAGCAAAATAAATAAACAAACAAAAAACTATTTTCCTCATTCATCCTGTTACAATGATGGTATATTAAAGTTATAACGAGGAAATGTCTTGCTTTTTATAATGTATATATCCAATGCATAGAGTTTCACTAGTTTAAATTATAAAGTGTTGGAGGTTATTTATTGAAAAATATTTAAATAAATATTTATGTGATAATAGGGGAGAAAGGTGCATTAAAATGCCAGGTTAGGCATTAGAAAATAGCCAGTTGGTAATGGATGACTTTAAACAAAATCATTAAATCATTCAAATTGGTTAAATGGAGTCAATGAATAACTTAGGTATCAATTGGAACATTACTGTAGAATAACTGATGGGCTATGTCAAATCCATCCATACTTTAGTACTAGAAGAAAGAATAAATTAAGGGAAAAATAAAATAAAATCACAAATTATTTTATTATTTATTGACTATTTGATGCACTAGAGAAAGAATAAGAATGTGCCAGGTAAGTGGTAGAGTTAGTCCAGATTGCAATTATCTCTTACAGACTTAGAAAATGTATTTAAAAAGTAGTACAAAGGGGGCTGGAGGGGCTGGAGCAGTGGCACAAGCGGTAGGGTGGTTGCCTTGCACGTGCTAAGCTAGGACGCACTGCAGTTCGATTCCCCCCGACATCCCATATTGTCCCTCAAAGCCAAGGGAGATTTCTGAGCGCATAGCCAGGAGAAATCCCTGAGCATCACAATGTGTGGCCCCAAAACAAACAAACAAAATAGTAAAAGAACATACAATATATGGATATTCTTACATAAAGTTAGCATGCCACTTGGTATGTATATAAACACACAAATGTCATTACATTAATCTCTAGCATTAAAATAGTTTGGTTTTTTTTTTTTTTTGGTTTTTTGGGGGAAGGGGCCACACCCGGTGATGCTCAGGGGTTACTCCCAGCTATTCGCTCAGAAATCACTCCTGGCTTGGGGACCATATGGGACACCAAGGGATTGAACCGCGGTGAGTCCTAGGCTAGAGTTGGCAAGGCAGACGCCTTACTCCTTGGGTCACTGTTCCGGCTTAAGCCTTAAAATAGTTTTATTTCATAGCCACGACTTACATTTATTAACCTAATGAGGATGTATATTAATTTCTAAGATAGGGTAGATAAATTAGAAAATTTCTTGTTTTGGGGCCTCACCCTACAGCACTAAGTTGTTACATCTGGCTCTGTGCTCAGAAATCACTCATAGCAGGCTTCAGAGCCATATGGGATGCCAGGGATTGAACCCAGGTCAGCCACGTGTAAGGCAAATGCCCTACCTGCTGTGCTATAGCTCCATTCCAATTAATCAGAAAATTTTTCTTTTTGTCTGACTTACCTGTGTAAAAGTATATAACTCATCAAATAATAACATGTTAAAATCACTATTTATTATTTTGCAATTTAAAAGTTATTTAAAATTTCTAATAAGAATTCAACATACACAAATGGAGAGTAGTGGGAACTTTGATGCAGGTAAGATGGAGTAACTGTTAACTTTGACCCTCTTGTAACCATGGTATCTAAACTATAATAAAAATGTATTTTAAAAATTCAAAGAATTTTAATAGTCAAAACAATTTCAAAAGGAGGAAAAAGTTGATGACCATTTTCTGTTTGCAAGCTTAAAATTTTATTATAAAAATAGATAAGAATCCAAAAATAGGGGTGTGAACGATAGCATAGTGGCTAGGGCATTTTCTTTGGACACAACCAACCTGATTCAACTCTGGCCTCTCATATGGCCCATGAGTATGCCAGGAGTAAATTCTGAGCACAGAGCCAGGAGTAACCTTGAACACAACTAGGTATAGTTCCAAACAAAAACCCAACACTAAAAATTAAATAAAAAATACACATAGTTTGATCAATTGATAAAAAAAAGTTCATCAAACTGAATAAAAAGTGGTCAGGCTGCTATTTCACAAAGATATGAAAGTATTTTCTATTCATATAAACTTTTATAAAATGTTTTATTTCCTTAATAATAAAATCATATTTACCTTTACTTTTTACAAGAATTAATTAAATGGATCATAGGTAAAATGTAAGTATTAAGACAAAGCTTTGGGGACCAGAGCAATGGTGCAGAGTGGTAAGGGGTCTGCCTTGCTGCACTAGCATAGGATGGACCGTTGTTCGACACCCCCCCCCCAGCGTGCCATATGGTCCCCCAAGCCATGAGTGATTTCTGAGCACATAGCCAGAAATAACCCCTGAGTGTCACTGGGTGTGGCCCAATATCAAAAAAAAAAAGGACAAAGCATTGGTAAGAAAACAAGGTATTTCTCTTCTATTGATAACAGTGAAATTAGTTTGGGAAAGCCCAATAACAGCCCCATCCATACCCATTCTTCCCCCTCCCTACAGACACTGCAACAGTTAGTCTTATATCCCTCACTTATCTGAAATATTTATAGCAGACAACAGTAACCAAAACTAAAATAACAAAAGGAAATCATAGCACCACTTGTTTAAAAGGAAAATATAAGTAAGTTCTAAGTTGTGATCTAGTTAAGTACTAAATAAAAGACAACTAGAGGAAAATCTACCAGGCAAGTTTATGTTCTGAGGTAGGAGACATATTAAGTCTTCAAAATCCAAAATTCAGAACAGGCCCAATCTGATTTCATAACCAGGTTAATGAAAAATTTAAAGTAACAATCATAGAAACTCAAAACTATGCAAGTAATTTCTAAAAATTAATTTAATGAGGCTAATGATACTATGAATGAAATGAAAGTAGATGTTAAGGTTATAAATAATTTACAGATTGTAGTAGTGAAAAATCAATAAATAAGATCAGATTTCTATAGAAAATCCATGGGAATATAAATCAGAAAACTTAAAGATGGAACCTTGAGGTGATTTTAGGTAGAGAAAAAATAAGTAGTTGTTCTTTTTAAAAAAAAATGTTTCAAGTTTTATATGATTCCATCAGAAAAAGCCACATCAGTATAATGGGTGTTCAGAAAATGATAAAAGAGAGAAAATAAAGGAAACCAGTAAAAAGAGAAAGGTATTAAGTAAACCGTACTCCCGTCTGATTATTATCAGACCTTCAGCAGAAACTCTGTAGGTCAGGAGAGCATAGAATGGCATGTTTAAAATGCTCAAAGAGGGACTGGAGCAATAGCATAGTGAGTAGGGCATTTGCCTTGCACATGGCCTTCACAGGCTTGATCTCCAACATCCCATATTATTCCCGAAGTTGCCAGGAGAAATTTCTGAGTGCAAAGTCAGAATAACCCTTGAGTGTCCCTAAGTGTGAATTCAACCTCCCCCAAATGCTCAAAGATAAAATAGTTTTTTCAGAGAAGAATTTTCTATCTCACAAAAGTAGCTTTAAGAAAAGAAGATAGAAGTTTTCTGCTCCATCATGGATGATAAAATCAGGCCTCGGTAGCTAGTGTTGTGGTATTTGCACATGTCATAGGATTGAATCTTTCTTTACACTTCCAGAAGTTCTGTTCCATCACTGTTGTCTTAATTGGTCTTCTGTAGTTGGTGGTCTTGGTTTTTGCACCTATCCCAGGACGAAGCCAAGGATAGAGTCATTATGTTTCTAGAAGTTCTGCTCAATTGCAGTTATCTCAGTCAGACCTCTAGAATTAGAGATCTTGGTTGTTGTATAGTTTGTAGGCCAAAGCCTGGGCTAGGGTCTTTTTTTTATTGGTCCCGGAATAGGTTCTGCCCAGTAATGGTAGTTACGGTCTGTCTTCTGTACTTAGTGATCTTGGCTTTTGCACTGATCGAAGGATGGTGTGTCTTCTGATTTCATCTTATTGTTAGGTGTTGAGATGAGACAGCCTGCTCTTAGACCAAGTTATTGCCATTTTCTAGTTGTTAGGATGTCATTACAAAACTGTAGCATATTGATATCAGAGAAGTATTAAGAATGTCCCAGAGGGAGTTTGGTTGCTGGAGCTGTTTTGGAGAACTGTGTTGGTTCTATATCTGAGATCTAGGGTTCCAGTGGGATGGTCACTGTCTAATTGCATGGAGTCTAAGTTGGAGCCACATGACATATAGGTGGGAAGTGATCCTGTATTGCAAAAAAGTATGAGTTCTTATCTTTAGTAGATAAGAGCTTGTTTTTATATGTGAAGTTTCCCCCTTTTTTTAGTATGCCTTTGCATACAGAAATGGTGCTATCTTATATTGATTGTGTATTTGGGGATGAAAGTGTCGGGCTCTATCTTCTCTGTGCCCTGGTTTTAACTTAATATTTAATCCCAGACAAGATTTTTTCTTGTAGGTTTTTGTATCTGGCAGAACCAAAACACCAAAACAGGTAAAGTTACGGAAATGAAGAAAGTAAAAAAGAACCAAATATATATGTGTGTGTATATATATATATATATATATATATATATATACACCTACATATAGATATAAAAGAAAAATAAACAAAAATGAGTTTAAAAAAGTAATAAAGAGAACCAAGTGTTGGAGGAAACTACCATATTTTCTGGCATATAAGATGACTTTTGAAACGGAAAAAAGTCAACTGAAAATTGGGGATCGTCTTATATGCTGAGTATATCCCGAAAAACATTTCGATATGCCGCTAAACAAAAATGGTCTGGTTATTGCCACGAAACAAATTTTCCAACTCGATCCTGCAATGATCACTGCAAGGCTGTGCATAGTATTCTATTCTTAAGGTATTGTTAGAGGTCTGAACCTAATAGGATGGGTCTGAGCTTTAATAACTGGTTGAGTTAAGATGAAAATTAGCTTAGATATAGCTTAGGAGAGAGTGGAAGGGAGAGCCACAGTTAAGGGAGAGGAGAACAGAAAAATAGGTAAATATACAACAAATAAATTAATCATAAATTTAATAAATCAAATAAAAGAGATTGTGTTGGTGCGTCAGAGTTGGGAAGTTTTCCCAAGTTTCTAGACATTCAGTCATCGATGAGTTTGGGCCTTGCTAAATGAAGATTTCAGCACTAGAAAATACCTAGAGCAGTCTAGGATACCCATAGTCTTCATAAAAGGAGCTAGGAGAGTAAAAGAGCATGTACAGAGCCTGTAGTTATACCCATGACAGTATACTTCAAGGGCAGAGGAACCCCGTATACCTTAGGCCAGGAGAATTCCTTTTCTAATCTCCCCAATGTTTACTGTGCCTATGTAAAAAACAAAAAGTATAAATTAATTTTTTTTAATTTTTTAAAGGTTATTGCCTGTTTATTTTATTTTTTTTTTCCTTTTCTTTGCCCTTTTTTCTTTTCTTTCCTGTGCTTTGATTCATCTCTGTTTCAGGACCATGGTGAGTGGTTCGGTTGTTGTCAATATTGCTGTGGTGCTATTCAGGTTTTGTTTGTTTGTTTTTGTTTTGTTTTATTTTGGGTTTTATTTTTCTTGTATTATTTTTATGTTTTCCTTCCTTTTTCCCTTTCTTTTCTTAAAATTTAATTTATAGTCTCTAGAAGGACTCCAACCGTTTTTTTGCTTGTTTGAATTTTTGCCTCCCCCCCTTTTCTTCTTTTCTCTTCTTTTTTTTTCTCTTACCTTCAAATAGAAATACATAACTTGAACCATCTTGTTCTGCCTCACAAATTGAGAGGAAAATAATGGAGGGCACCAAGACCAAACTGTCGTATAAACATTGAGTAGAAATAAAAAATGATCAGACTTCAATACCAAATCCAAAGCCAACTACAACAGAAACTATACCCAATCTACAATAGTCTAGATACAGAGGGACCACTTGGATTAGCAGCCCCTGGAGCAACGGAGGGTCTATATGGGATGCAGGCTGGGAACAGGGGTGGAGGGAGGACAACATTGGTGGTGGGAATGCCTTCTGATTCAGTGTCACTATGTACCTAAATACTACGTAAAAGATATGTAATCCACTTTAGTCAAAATAAAAATTATTAATTTATAATAAAAAAGAGAAGAATATAGGAGTTATTGAATTTTCAGATTTTAAGGCATACTCTAATTGATAACTTTTATCACTAATGGAAAAATTACTTACCTTGGATGTACATTGGGTTTTGTGTTTTCAGCCTTAAATTATATAACTAAGATAATTATTTATCTTTGTTACTACCCTTCCTAAGATTAAGTGATCACATTCATTTAAAGAAATTTATTTATTGTGACTACAAATATAGTACAATGGGAAGGTTGCTTGCCTATCATTTGGCATATCTGGGTCTAATCACCAGCACCTCATTAGTTACTCAACCACCATTGGGGTGTACTCTGAGCACAGAGCGAGGAGTAAGCCCAAATACTACAAACAAACAAACACAAAACAAGAAGGTAAAGAAATGTATCAATAGAACATTAGAAATAGTAAATGCTTAAATAAGAACAAGACAGACTTCTTTGGAAAGTTGTGTTTTCTTAAAGATAAACTAGAAATTAGAGCAAACTAAATCAAAAGTAAGCTTAGAGGATAAAACTACAAACATACTTGTAATCATGGTGTTTAAAATAAGATTTTTTTTGTGGTTTTTGGGTCACACCCGGCAGTGCTCAGAGATTATTCCTGGCTCCAGGCTCAGAAATTGTTCCTGGCAGGCACGGGGACCATATGGGACGCCAGGATTCGAACCGATGACCTCCTGCATGAAAGGCAAACGCTTTACCTCCATGCTATCTCTCCGGCCCCTTAAAATAAGATTTATAATTAAAATAAATTTAAAAAAGTGCTTGTAAGACCTGGACAAAAGTAAATAAAAAGGATGAGTGGAAATCAATAAAATAAAAAAATAATTAGCATTGATTTTCTTTGCAAAGATGAGTAAAAGCAAGGGATATTCAATTAGAATATTCAAAAGAGTTTATAAATAGGAGAAATAAAATAGGAAAGTATTGGAAATAGGAGCATTTATTTAAATAAACAGAATAAAGAAAAATCACAAATAAGTAGCTATTAGAATATAACTCACAAGCAATGATGTTAACTTTCATTAATGGAGTTAATATGGGTTTAAAATCTTAACTACATTTTTAGGGGTATAATTTATATATGTTTAAATATATATTTCCACAACTAAAATATCCATGATTCTCCTATCTTTCTCTTCAAGTAATCTGGCTTGTATAATCAAAATCCAAAGACTTGTTTTAATTTGGCTGTATCTATTCTCTTGCTTTGTCTTTTGTATCACACATATGGGAAGATCATCCAGTATTTGCCTAAATTTTGGTTCATTTTATTTAGCTTTTATGCTTTCAGAAAACTAGGAACTCCTATTTTCTTATACAATATAAAATACTATTTATTTGAAATTTTCCTACATCTTTATAATTATTTTTTACATTGTAGATAAATAGCACATCTTCCTAGACTTATCAGTCAATGAATACAGGTTTCTTTCATGATTTTACAGTTCTAGTTAAGGCTGCAGTAAACATAGTTGTGACATGTTCTTTTAGATATGCTAGGAGTCAAACACAGGACCTTACCAAGGCAAGGAAAGTGCTATAATCCTGAGTTCATTCTCTAGTCCCAACTTTTAAAATCATATTCTTTTAGTTGATACCTAGGAATAAAATTTCCAGATCATATGGTAGAACTATCATTATTTTTTTACTTCATGGAATTCACAGTGTGAATAACTACAAGAATAATATGAAAATCTGTAATCCAAATATAAACTGTTTGGGAACAAATATTGTGTCTTTTATTATTATTATAATTATTAGTTTTATTTTGGAATTTTTGGACCACACCCATTGACTCTCGGGTAACTTCCGGCTATGCCCTTAGAAATCGTTCCTGGCGCCACGTGGCTGCCTGTCGCAGACCCAGGGAACCCAAACCCAGCAGGAACGGGCGGGTGAGTGTTTCGCTCCCACGTGGCTGCCTGTCGCAGACCCAGGAAACCCAAACCCAGCGGAACGGGGGGTGAGTGTTTCGCTCTTAAGCGGCCGCCCCGCAGACTCAGGGAACCCAAACCCAGCGGGAATGGCCGGGTGAGTGTTTCTCTCTCAAGCGGCCGCCCCGCAGACTCAGGGAACCCAAACCCAGCAGGAACGGGCGGGTGAGTGTTTCGCTCCAACGTGGCTGCCTCTCGCAGACCCAGGGACCCCAAACCCAGCGGGGAAAGGCCGGGTGTCTCGCTCCCACGTGGCCACCCGTCACAGACCCAGGGACCCCAAGCCCGAGTGGAGAGCCAACTGGCTGAGGCGTAGAGGGGGTATAGAGCTCCATAAACACACAGAGAGCTGAGGGAGGACAGAGAGCTAGGCTCAACAGCGCCAGCAATCATTGTGGCCAGGAGTGGAACTGCACCACTGGCTGAAATAAGGAGCAGAAAAGTGACAAGGCTGACCTCTAAGTAGGAAAGGGGAGAAGAAAGAGCTAGGTTCAACAAGCTCACCCAACATCCCCCTCTAGAGCCACCCTCAGGAAAGTGACCCATCGTCACGCCACAGGGGCCCAAAGGAAGGCTGAACTCTAGGTAGCAAAGGGGAGGAGAAAGGGCTAGATTCAACAAGCTCACCCAACAGCCCCCTCTAGAAACACCTTCAGGAAGGGGACCAAAGCAGGCCGAAAGTAGAAGCCACAGCACTCCAAAACACACCATTAAATACAAAGAATTATGCGTAAATCAAGGAGATCCCTAATAACTGGAGACACCATGACAAACCCTATCAAGTTTCCTAGTCCACCAAAACACACAGGTCCATGGGAAGAAGACTTAAAGCGGCCATGAGGAAGGAAATGCAAGAATTACTAAAAGAATGTAAAGAAACCCTAGAAACCGAATATAAGAAAGCCATGGATGAACGAATCAGTCAAATTAAAGAAGAAATGTCAAAGAACATGAGAGATTCCATACAAAAGGAAGTGAAGGATTTAAAAGACAAAGTAACAAGCCTTACAAGCAGAAACACAGAGTTGGAGAAGCACATCGAAGAACTCGAAGGAAAACTGCAATCAAAAAATGATCAAGAAACCAACAAAGAAATAAAAGGCAAAGCACTGGAAGGAAAAATCCAATATCTAATGAATAAGGACAAAAGAAACAATCTAAGAATTGTGGGTATACCAGAAGGGGAAGAAATAGGGAAGGGGGAAGAACAGGTAGTCAGGGAGATAATAACAGAGAACTTTCCAACCCTCTGGAAAGACAATTCAGGACAAATCCAAGAAGTCAAGAGAGTCCCTAATAAAGTAGACCCTAATAAACCCACACCAAGACACATAATAATCCAAATGGCAAAAAACAAAGAGAAAGAGGAACTCCTGAAAGCAATAAGGGAGAAAAAAAACCTCAAGTACAAAGGAAAGGGCATAAGAATCAAACCAGATCTCCCATTTGAAATAATTCAAGCAAGAAGACAGTGGAATGACATATTTAAACGACTGAATGAAAGAAATTTCCAACCCAGGGTGCAATACCCAGCAAAACTATCATTCATATGGGAGGGCAGACTAAAAACATTCTCAAACATGAACGAGCTTGAACTATTCGTGCAAACTAAGCCGATCTTAAACAACCTACTCAGAGACGAATTACACAATCCAAACCCCCGATTGTGACATCAACCACTCCACACAATACAACTGCACAACAGTGCTCTCTCTAAATAATTTCCCTAAATGTTAATGGACTAAACTCTCCAATTAAAAGACACATAGTAGAGAACTGGGTTAAGAAAAATAAACCAGACTTCTGCTGTCTACAAGAAACACACCTACAACTACAGGATAAACACTGGCTTAGAATAAAGGGATGGAAAGTAATTATACAGGCCAATGGAAAACAAAAAAAGGCAGGGACAGCCATTCTGGTATCAGATCAAATTGCATTCAATCTCAAGAAAGTGATCAAAGACAAAGAGGGACACTACCTACTGATCAGGGGAACATTGGATCAAGAAGTACTAACCCTGGTCAATATCTATGCACCTAATATAGAGCCAGCAAAATATGTGAGGCAACTACTGGCAAACCTGGAGAAACACATGAAGGGAAATGTGATAATAGTAGGGGACCTCAATACTCCACTATCACCACTGGACAGATCCACCAAACAGAAAAATAGCAAAGAAATAAGAGCTCTGAATGAAAAATTGGAAGATTTAGGGATAATAGACTTATTTAGAGCCCTCCATCCCCAGAAAGCAGAATACACATTCTTCTCAAACCCACATGGAACCTTCTCCAGAATAGACCATGTCTTAGGACACAAAGCCAACCTATATAAGACCACAAATGTAAGGATCATTAGAAGTACCCTTTCAGATCACTATGCAACAGAGGTCAAAATTGATGTCAAGAAGAAACAATGGAGAAAAACTAATACCTGGAGATTAAACAACATGCTGCTCAACAACAACTGGATCAAAGGACAACTCAAGGAAGAAATAAAAAGATTCCTTGAGACAAATGACAATGAGGAGACAACTTGTCAAAATCTGTGGGTCACAGCAAAAGCAGTAATTAGGGGGAAACTCATAGCAATACAGGCCTATGTCAAGAAACAGGAAAACAATAAAATCAACAGTTTAAACGATCACCTCAAGGAATTGGAATAGCAGCAGCAGAAAAACCCAACCACGACCAGAAGGCAAGAAATAATAAAAACCAGAGCAGAAATAAACAACATAGAAACTAAGAAAACAATACAAAAAATCAATGAGACCAGGAGTTGGTTTTTCAAAAAAATAAACAAGATAGACAAACCACTGGCAAAACTCACCAAAAAAAAAAAGAGGGAAAACACCCAAATCAGTAGGATCACAAATGAAAGGGGAGAGATTACAACAGAACCCCAAGAAATACAACATATCATGAGATCATACTATAAACAACTATACTCAACTAGGCTAGAGAACCCAGCAGAAATCGACAGATTCCTAGAAAAATAATATCTTCCAAGACTGGAGAAGGAAGAAATAGAAAGCCTAAATAGACCAATCACCTCAGAGGAAATTGAAGATGTAATTAAGAAACTCCCCAAGAACAAAAGTCCAGGCCCAGATGGATTTACAGGTGAATTCTACCAAACATTTCGAGAAGACCTACTACCACTTTTCCATAGGCTCTTCCAAACCATAGAGAAAACTGGAATCCTCCCCAACTCCTTTTATGAGGCTAATATCACACTCATTCCCAAAGAAGGCAAAGACACCACCAAAAAAGAAAACTATAGACCAATCTCACTAATGAACATAGATGCAAAGATACTCAACAAAATCTTAGCAAACCGAATCCAGCACTTCATCAAAAAGATCATACATCATGACCAAGTGGGATTTATACCAGGAATGCAAGGTTGGTTCAACATACGCAAATCAATCAACATGATACATCACATCAACAACAAGAAAGACAAAAAACATATGATCATACCAATCGATGCAGAGAAGGCATTTGACAAAATCCAACACCCTTTCATGTTAAAGACACTCAGCAAAATAGGGTTAGAAGGATCCTTCCTCAAGATAGTTACAGCTATTTATGAAAAACCGACAGCCAACATTATTCTTAATGGTGAGAAACTAGAAGCATTCCCACTAAGTTCAGGAACTAGGCAAGGCTGTCTCCACTCTTATTCAATATAACCTTAGAAGTCCTAGCAATAGCAATCCGACAAGAGAAGGGAATCAAAGGAATCCAAATTGGGAAAGAGGAACACAAACTATCTCTATTTGCAGACGATATGATGATATACATCGAAAACCCTAAAGAGTTCACAATAAAACTCCTAGAAATAATCAACCAATACAGCAAAGTGGCTGGATACATAGTCAATACACAAAAGACAGTTGCTTTTCTATATACAAACAACAAAGCTGAGGAGAGAGAGATTATAAATACAATTCCATTTAAAATAGTATCAAAAAATATCAGATACCTAGGAATCAACCTCACAAGGGAAGTGAAAGACCTATACCAGGGAAACTTCAAAACACTCCAGAAAGAAATTGAAGAGGATCTAAAGAAATGGAAGAATATCCCATGCTCATGGATAGGTAGAATTAACATAGTTAAAATGACTATCCTACCCAAACTACTATATAGATTTAATGCAATCCCTATCCAAATTCAAACACCATTCTTTAAAGAAATAGAACAATCCATCACAAAATTTATCTGGAACCACAAAAGACCCAGGATAGCCAAACAAATACTAAAAAACAAGAAGCTGGGTGGCATCTCCTTACCTAACTTGAAACTATACTATAAAGCCATAGTAATCAAAACAGCATGGTACTGGAACAGAAACAGGACCTCAGACCAATGGGTCAGGACAGAATTCCCAGACATAAACCCCCAGATATACAGGCAACTAATATTTGATAAAAGAGGCAGGAACTTGAAATGGAATAAAGAAAGCCTCTTCAACAAATGGTGTTGGTACAACTGGAAAACCACATGTACGAAAGTGAAAATTGACCCATACCTCACTCCTTATACGAAAGTCAACTCAAAATGGATCAAAGACCTTGAAATCAGACCCGAATCTATAAAGTTTATCGAGAATAAAATAGGTAGAACCCTTGAAGACCTATATATCAAAAAGGTCTTCGAGAATGGAGCACCAATGGCAAGAACTTTAGCATCAAACATAAACAAATGGGACTACATCAAACTAAAAAGCTTCTGCATGGCGAAAGAAACCTTAATTAATGCAAGAAGACAGTTAACAGAATGGGAAAAATTTTTTTCACTCGACATATCAGATAAAGGGCTGATATCTAGAATATACAAAGCACTCAGAAAGCTGAGTCCCCCAAAACCAAATAAAGCCATTAAAAATGGGGAGAGGAAATGAATAGACACTTCTCTGAGGAAGACAGAAGGATGGCCAACAAACACATGAAAACATGCTCACCTTCACTCATCATCAGAGAGATCCAAATCAAGACAACAATGAGATACCACCTTACACCAGTAAGAATGGCTCACATCAAAAATAATGGGGATAATCTCTGTTGGCGGGGATGCGGTATGAAAGGAACTCTCATCCACTGCTGGTGGGAATGCCCCCTAGTCCAACACCTATGGAGAACAGTCTGGAGAGTGCTCAAAGAACTCAGAATTGAATTGCCATTTGACCCAGCAATTGCTCTCCTAGGTATATACCCCCAACTTGGAAGGGCATTCATTCCAACATACGTGTGCACCCCACTATTTATAGCAGCACTCAGTATAATAGCCAGGTCTTGGAACCAACCTTGATGTCCAACAACAGATGAATGGATCATTAAGATGTGGTATCTATACACAATGGAATATTACATGGCAGTCAGAAATGATACAATCACAGATTTTTCAGCAACGTGGATGGATCTAGATCATGTTATGTTAAACGAAGTAAGTCAGAAAACCAAAGATAAACACAGAATGATAGCACTATTCTGAAGCACCCAGATCATACATCTTATACACAACTAACACTCAACAATCAAATAATAGGGTTTAATAGAGTAGAAACTCTAAACACTGTAACAGCCAACATATACTCGAATGCAGCGCCCAAAATACATGAAAAAAGGGACAATGCAAACTCTTGACCGCACTATACCACAAAGAAATCAGCAGCACCAGAAATAACAGCAGAGGGGGAACAGGTATATAATCAGCCTTCTATGACAAAGGCCCACAATAATCCCTTGGAGATCGTAATCATGATCACAGGTAAAGAATACCACTGGAAATCACTGACGCCAGTGGAATCATCCCATAACATCATGTTTTTATGCCTTATCTTACTATATTTAAAATAACCTCTCAGCTTTTCTGTCCACAGACATCCTTGGACACAAAGGATGGATAATCCAAGATGGCAGCTGGGGATACCACTATGAGATGGTCCCGAGAAAACTCTTTAACATACACTTTTTTTTCAAGGTTATACCTTCTTTTAGGAATCGAAGCACGTGGCCAGTCAGACCACCGAAGCAGTACCCATGACATACGGACTTAAACTACAGACTATACTCATCGAATACACTCAAGCAAACCCGCATTCCCTTGCTATTCTCTCCTCTCTTCTCACTACGTTTTCTTTTTATCATTTCTTCTCCACTCTTCTCTCTACTTTTTTTTCTTTCCTCTTTTCCCTTCCTTTCCAATGTATTTTCTCGTTTCTCCCTTCCTACCCCTACCATATACCTTCCCCTTTCCCCCCTTTGGAAATCCAAATACCCCTTCATCCCTCATACCCATCCATACTTCCCATGGTATTAACACTCTTCACCCTCAGTCCTTAATCTATTAGGCATCAAGATTGACCTCCGACCCCAATGAACCAGTACCCAGTACCCAAACGAAGAGACACCCAGTCAAACCCACACTTCGTGTCCTGCAAGAAAAAGGCAACTAACTCCCCTGCGGACCCATGCTGCGTGGCCCTCCCTACCATCTCCCCCTAGGGAGGACTGTTACTTGAAACCGGACTTAGCTCCAAAAGTAGGCCCAATACAAGAACTCTTCCCAAGACCTCCCTGCCGCAAATCTTTCATCAACCTGAAGGAGGTCAGGGGGTGTGATGGAAAGGTACCTGGAAACCCACACACTACAAGAAAAACCCAAAAGACAACGGGAAAACCTATACTCCCAACATAAACATAAGACCTGTATTACACCTCCTCTTTACCTGCCTTTCCCCAAATGTAAGGTAGCCTTTTGCACCTCTTTGGTCCTTTAAATACTCCGTTAATTCATTTTTTAACTTTCTTGCCCACATATACATATGTGAGCACATACATTGTTAATCCTATTTTTTTTCTATTCTTTTTTGGGTATGTGACCTGTTTTTGTTTTCCTCTCTGTCCACCCCCAAAGGCACCAGCAATATAACGTAGCACCATTTCTCTCTGCAAAGGCACACTAAAAAAAGGGGAAAGCTTTCACATAAAAAAGAGCTTTTATCTACTAGAGATAGAAACTCAGAGTTGTTTACAATACAGGGATAACTCCCACCTTGAAAATATGTCATGTGGAATCAACTTAGACCTCAGGAGATTAGATCCCATCCATCCAACCTTGAACCCTGGATCCCTGTCACAGAAATGGCACAGTCCTTCACAACAACTGCAGGTAACAAACCCCATCCGGATCAACCTTATTACTGCTGGAACACCAACGAGTGCCAGTTCTAATACGATATCCTGACACCGAGGAAAAGGGGAACAACTTGATTGAAGAGCAGGTTATCCTGCCCTACCAGTCACCGATAAGACAAAATCAGAAGATTTGTCACCCGCTGGTAGGTCCAGAAGCCAAAAACGCGATTTACAGAGGACTGGCTGCTAGAACCATGACCAGACTGTATATATCTTGGGTCCAAAAAAAAAAGCCCTAGCCTAGGGTTTGAGCTACGACCTGCACAACAACCATGATCCCCAGATCCAAAGATCTGGCAGAGACAACTGTAACGGAATGGGGCTTCTGGGAACGCAAGGAAAGGCTCTATCCTAGGTGCCATCCCAGGGCTAGTGCCAAGACCAAGACCACCAACCACAGAAGATGGAATGAAGTGACACGGAGGGAACAGAACTTCTACAACCACAAAGACTGACTTCATCATAAGTCCCACACCTGTAACTGTGCAGATACTGAGATCTCTAGATACAGAAGTCTCACTATAACACCCAGGATGGAGCAAAAGCCTCCCAAACTCCACAAATGCACCACCGGGAGAATAAAGGATCATGAACAGAGTCTATAGTTGATCCCATGACAATATACTCCAAGGGCGGAGAAATCCCATATCTCTTAGACCATGAGAATCCCTTTTTGAATGACCCCAATATTTACTGTGCCTGGGCAGGAGGGAAAAAAAAAACCAAAAACACATTGTTTATTTTTCATATATTACGTTTTATCTTCATGTACCACTATTATTATTTTTATTTACCTATCTATCTATTTTTGGTCGATTTCTTTGTTTTAGTGTGGTTATTGAAGTTATTGCCCCCCACTTATCTTTTTTTCTCCTTTTTTTTTTTTCTTCTTTTCAGATTTCTGGGTGGCACCCGGCAGTGCTCAGGGATTATGCCTGGATCCGGGCTCAGAGATTGCCCCTGGCGGGCATGAGGGACCATGTGGGGCGCAGACATTCGAGCCGATGACCTCCTACATGAAAGGCAGACACCTTGCCTCCATGTGATCTCTCAGGCCCCTTCTTTTCCCTCTGCATGGGCTCGGCCATGATGCCTTTCTCAAGACCACGACATTTTTTGTTTGTTTGTTTGTTTTGTTCTGTTTTTGGGGTGCTTAGCGTTATTGTTGGAACTCTTAATAGATATTTGACACTTCATCTCGTAGGGGTGGACTGTTTCACCTTCTTTTTCTCCTTCGTCTCTCAAACCGATTGGGGAGAACCTCTAGAAGAATTCTGCTTATTCCTGGTGTATTAGACTTTTACCCCAGTTTATTATTTTTCTCCTCTTCAAACAAAACCACATAACTTGAACTAGCTAGTCCTGCCCCCCAATTAGAGGGGGAAATAAAGGAGGCATCAGGACCAAACAGGTGTAAGACTACGAAGTAATAGGATAGGTACAGAGGGGGCCACATATTCTAGCAGCCCTGGGGGTGAGGGAAGAGGATATGGAAGGTAGGACAAAAACGGAGGAGTAGGGAAGACAAACCGGTGATGGGAATCCCCCCTGATTTTATGTAAATATGTACCTAAAATATTATTGTCAACAATATGTAAGCCACTATGATCAAAATAAAAATTATGTTAAAAAAAAAAAAGAAATCGCTCCTGGCTTGGGGAACCATATGGGATGCTAGGGGATCAAACCACATTCTGTCCTGGGTCAGCTTTGTGCAAGGCAAAAGTCCTACCTCTGCACCGAGATATTGTGTCTTTTACAAAATTCTTTTTACAAGTCTTTCACAGTTATATTTAAGGTACATAGTGACTGTGAAATAGGGCCATTCTCACCACCAGTGTTTTCCTCCCTATTTTTAAAGATATATTTAAAGTCACCACATTGTTTTTATTGGGGTTGAGTCATTTACATTGTACAAAAGTTCCTTATATGCACAATTATCGACAAGGTGTAGACTATGATAATTGAGATTTGTCTAATATCAAATGCATAATGTGCTATCTCATTGTATGTAGTAAAGGCAACCTTTACAATGTGAGTATATTCACAGGATGTGTGAACACCAATATTGTTAATTTATTAGATTTTTATATGTTTTTGATCATAAACAATACATTTTTGTGAAACTTACATTAATATAAATATTTTCCAAAATTATAAGTCACTATAATTTATTTTAATTTTATGATATTACAAAGGATTGATATTTAATTTTTTAATTATTGTAATTTGGATAGCTACAATAATTTTATAGTTTGCAATATCAATATCTTACATTCAACTCCCACCAATACACTGTGACTTTCTAGCACTGTTCTTGGCCCACTTATAGTCTGGCCAACCTTACCCCCACCATTCAGAAATTAGTTCTGTATTCCAATGCCAATGGTTTATCATTGTTTTGGTTTTCTTTCTCTTGTTTTATCTTTCTATATTGAACCGGTGAATTAGATTATCCAGTGTTTATCCTTCTCTCTTTACTTATTTTGCTTAACTTGACTGTTTAAATTCTTAGCTATATTGCTACAAACTATGATGTTATGTATGTTTTATGTATGTTTTTACTGATGCATCATATTCTATTGATCATACATACTATATCTTGGGTTTTTTTTAGATCATAACGATGATGCTTAGAGCTTACTTCTACCTGTAGGCCCAAGGGTCACTCGTGGTGGGCTTAGGTACCATAGGGAATGCCAAGGATGAAATGTGGGTAGGCCAAGGACAAGGCAAGTATCTTACTCAGTGTATTTTCACTTAGGCCCCAACATATACCAAATCTTCTTGAGTGAACCTGGATCAGTTCCTTGCAGGGCAAGTGACTTATTTACTGTTCTGTTCATACAGCTGTTCCATATAAGGCTCAGCCTTCCATCCTAGAAGTATATGACTATAATATCAAATTGTTTTTATTTTAATCCACTTCATCCCCAAATACTACTCTCTAAAATAGAGTTTTGCACTTTAGAAATTGTATTGTAGCTTGTTGAACATGGCATGCAAAGGTGTCTTCAAGTAATCTTGATGCCCTGTCTCAATAGAAAAACATTTAGTCTCTCAGTAGGAAAGCATTTCATCAGGGTTTCAGCTCAGCAATTCAAGTTTGAGAATAGATTTGTTGTGATCAGATCTCCTCCTTTTAGAATTGGCTGTATAGAACATCCCCTGATTTGACTATCAAGTCCCTGCCTATTCTCTAAGTATTTTACAAAATAATTTCCACAATTTATATAAAATAAAATAATATCAGATTATTCATAAAATAAGAAGGATATTGTTAAGCATTTTAAATCTTTAATAGGGCTCATTAAATTTTAATACATAGATTGAGAAAGTATTATAATATTAAATTTTATAGAATAACATTTCTTAGAAATAGAAAAAGAAACTGGATAGGAGGAGATTTAGAGTGGTATGATGCTTGTCTTATACATGACTAACATGGGATCAGTTCCCAGCACAGCATATGGTGCCTGAGCAAAACTGGATGTGACCCCTGAGAACACAGTAATCCCTAAAAAATGTTGGCTGTGACACAAAAACAAATAACAGCAAAAAGAATAAGTCTTCAAAATATTACTAAATTTTGTTAAATATTTTTGTCATTATAGAAACATTTTAATATAGATGGAAAATTTATGCACTAAATGGCATACCTATTTTAGATTAAATCAATGCATTTAATTCAGTGAATAGCAGTTATAATACATACAGTGTAACATTTTCCAAATATATTCCATACCCATTAAAGGTCAAAATAAGGCAAACTAGAAACAGAATGAAAATCCCTCAGCTACATCATAGATGTAAAGCTACTCAGTTTAACTTGTCAGAAGTGATGAAATATTTGTCATTGTCCTTTTGATTTTGAAGCAAATTAAATCTTAATTTCTCTCTTTGTTCTCTGATCAACTTTATTTAATGCAGAAAAATACTTAAATATAAAAAATTAATAATAACTAGTAAATAACACATGGCTAAAATAACTAAAATGATAATTCTGGAAGTGTAGTAAACTGATTTTAATTTTACAGAAAATATTAAAACTCAGTGTTTAAAGAAAATATATGGTATTAAACACTTATATTGAAAAATAAGCACCTGAACTTTATAAAATTCATAATGCAAAGTTATTTCAGTTGAAAAGAAAAATTAACATCAATTTAACATATCTTTTGCTTTAAAAAACTATAAATGCACTATGAACTAATTTTAAAGTAAGCATGAAACAAAACGTGAAAAAAATCAATGGAAATCAAAGATGGGAAAGGAACTAATTGTTGAGATGAAAAATATCAGCACTTTGGTGGTGACTTAATTGTGTAGACATATCTTTTTTATTTGCTTGGTTTTGGGCCACAGTCATGCTAAATATGCTGAGAGCTTCCTCCTGTATCTGTATTCAGGGAACACTGCTAGACAGTCTTGGGGAACCATTTGGGATGCTATGAAATAAATAAATGTAAAGTGAGTGTCTTACTCAATGTTCTATAGCTTCAGCTTCCAGTTGTGGTGATATATCTGGAGAGGATATGTAAAACTGAATATATAAACATATTATGCTATAAACTAACATTACTTTAATAATAAAAATGTAAAAATAAAAACAAAAGTAGAATACCTATGAAAAATAAATTTAATAGATCTCAAAGAAACAATAGACTGAAGCTAAATTGAGCAGTAAAATTAGTGAAAAGAAAAAAATGTGCCTATTAGGTTAAGAGGGAACAATAATACCGATTTAATTACACAATTTAAATATTTAAAGAATATGGAGTAATATTAAAATTTTAACTCCTGGGGATGGAGTGATAGCACAGTAGTAAGGCATTTGTCTTACACACTGCCAATAGAGGAAGGACCCTGGTTCGAATTCCAGCATCTGATATGGTTCCCCTAAGCCTTTCAGGAGTGACTTCTGAGCTCTGAGACAAGAATATCCCCTGGACGCCCCCGGATGTGACCCTAAAACCAAAACAACAGCAAAAAAAATTTTATTCCTATAAATTCTATAACTTTTGTTTTATTTGAAAAGTCATACATTAAACATTCTATCAAGAGGAAATATACTTCTAAATAGCCATATGCATGTATATTAATATATATTATTTGTCATATGTTACATGAATAACTCATTTCTAGATAAAAAATCTTCCAATCTTCAGTCCCGGCTGGTTTTATTGACAGATGGTAAGCTATACATAAAGAATAATCCTCCAAGTACCACAAACTACTGTAAATGTAGTCTGAAGTTCTAATGTAAACATAATGACTATCATTGGTAACTTAATATTATGTAACTTAAAATTTTAAGATATTAGAATTTATATGTTCTCATGTCCCCAAAGACAATGTAAAGAAAAAAAAATGAAGATAAATACCAAAATAGGGGCCCAAGTGGTGGAGCATGCCGTAAGGCATCTGCCTTGCACGCACTAGCCTAGGACTGACAACGGTTGGATCCCCGGGCGTCCCATATGATCCCACAAGCCAGGAGCAATTTCTAAGAGCATAGCCAGGAGTAACCCCTGCGTGCCACTGGGTGTAACCCAAAAATCCAAAAAAAAAAAAAAAAAAAGGAAGAAAGAAAGAAAAGAAAAACACTAAAGTATTTTGTCCATTGTACCATGAGTTTTATTATACTTAAAGTCAAAAACAAAACAAACAAACAAAAAAAAACAAATAAGAAAAAAATTGCTCGGTAACATTTCTTTCTTTTTTTTTTCTTTCCTTTTTTTTCGGGGGAGGGGTGTTGGGCTACGCCCAGTAATGCTCAGGGGTTACTCCTGGCTATACACTCAGAAATCACTTGTGACTTGGGGGACCATATGGGTCAGCCACGTGCTGATGCCCACCACATGGCTTTGGCCCCATGTTTGGTAAAATTTCTTATGAGCATAAATTCTTTAGGACTGTAGAATGTAGTCAGAACAACAGTACAGTAGGTGTGATGCTTGTATTGCATGTAGCCTATTCGGATTTGATCTCTGGCATCCCATATTGACCATCTTTTTTCTCTAACTGCCCTGTGCCAGCCTGCCAGGAGTAATTCCTGAGAGCAGTGACAGAAGTCGGTCCTGAGGACAATTGGGTGTGGTCCAAAAATCAAGCAAAAAACAAAAGCAAAGCCTGTTAGAATATTAAATCTAGATATGTGTAAGGGATAATGTTTTTTAACCAATGGGATTCACCTCAAGAGTGCCTATGTAATCTATTTTGGAAATTTAATAGAACTAAGTCATTGTGATTAGCAGCTCGACATGAAAATGTTACAATCATTCTTCTAGTGTATACACTAGAAGGAATTTAATAATGCTAGCAAATAGTCTGATTAAAACTTCCCTACAGTACATGTAGTATTGTTATCCACTATTTTTCACACATTTTTATGACTCTAGTTCCCTTATTTCTTCCTGTGAACACTCTGTCCTAGTAGTTACTTCCATCACATGGCTCCTTTTATTCAGTTCCAACCTGTAGCCCCTTGGAATATTCATGGATACCAGAAACATTAGGAAATTTTGGAGATGCCTGTTTGTCAATCCCGTGTTCTCCCTAGCATACAGGATTGTAGTCAATGTATCTTTCTTGGTTGCTCACTGTTTATTTACTTTACTGTTTCAGAAGCCAAAGTTCACCCTCAAATGCATTATTTGCATCCCTCGTATCATTCTAAAGTTTCTATTAAAATTATCATCCTTCACCATCACCTCAAAAATGAAATAAAAATTGGGGAGATATGAATAAAAATTTTTTTAAATTCAGTATACATTTATTTTTAAGTATCAGAGATTGTGTATATAATTGTCTAATTTTGTTTATAGTTCAGATAAAATACTGTGACAATTAAATATGTTAATTCATTTCAAGGATCCAGTTACTATTAGAGATATTTTGAACAATAAATTTCTTTACAATAGAAAATTACCAAACAAAAATGGCTAAAATTAATTAACTAATAAAAATACAATGTAAAACAATAAAGTAAGCTAACTGAAAAGAATTGATTGGTAAAATCAAATTAATGGTAAAAGAGTAGATGATTTCCTTCTAAAATTTATAGCAATAAAAATAATAAAATAAAGTAATAATAAATAATAAAAATAATAATAAAAGTTTTTATTTTATTATATTGACTATAATAATTTTGAGTATAATAAAAATTATAAAGATCTGAACATTAAAAAAGAAATAATTTTTTTCACAAACAATATTAATATAGAAAATTCTAAATAATTTGTAAAACAACTTCAAAAATTAATGGTAAGTCTTGTGTGTTTCAGGATACAGGCTAATATAAAAATGATCAATTATTGATTAAGTTCATATAAAACAACAAATACCCTAAGTCAATAGAAACTGAGACCTGACCGTTAGTAGGAGGCTTATCATAGCTTGAAGTGGGGAGCACTGGGGACAATTTGCAAGAGAACCATGGAATAAGAAAGTGAACACTGTGATGGAAACTGTGATGCGTATGTTTTATGCATGAGGCCCTGCCATTCACAAATCTGTGACCCATGTGTGACTACAGTGAAGTTAAAAAGATAAATAAAATGGGACTCTAATATAAATTTGAGAAAACACAAAACTTTAATCTTTAATTTATACAACCAAATTTATAATGTGGTGATAGAGAATAATGTGAGAAGAATTCTTCATAGGGGCATAAGGGCATTCTACAAATGACTGTATTTATTATCTTGATCATGTCAGTTATTACAGATATAAACCATCTCCAATAAATGAATACCAAATTTAGAAGTCAAATTTTGTTTAAATCTTAATGAAAATTTACTGAGTATAATATTTCACTTGCAGATATCATACCTATATAATCTATATCTACATATATTTATATGTTCCTATATAATTTATATCTACATATATATCTCTATCTATCCCATGGCACCTCATAGAGAACTTAATCATACTTGACGTAAAATGTACAGAGCCATGCAAGGAAATTAGTAAATAACAACAGCAAGTAAGTTACTGTGAAATAACGAACATAATCCTCTCAAATATAAAATGGAAGCCATTGGTAGATTTATATGTGATTATTATTAATATAAATTTTGACATGCTTATCCTCTACTTTCGTTTTAGTTGGCTAATATGTCATTGAAATTATTTTTCAATATTTTATATATATTCAATGATTTATGTCAATTAGGGATATTATTTTGTCTATGGGATACAATATGATGCTATCATTGTGCATTTTATTGTTCAGGCTCTTCCCTCTTTGATATTGGAAACTACTTCAATAAGACTCCTGAGTATTGGGCCGGGCGGTGGCGCTCGAGGTAAGGTGCCTGCCTTACCTGCGCTAGCCTAGGAGACGGACCGCAGTTCGATCCCCCGGCGTCCCATATGGTCCCCCAAGCCAGGAGCGACTTCTGAGCGCATAGCCAGGAGTAACCCCTGAGCGTCACCGGGTGTGGCCCAAAAACCAAAAAAAAAAAAAAAAAAAAAAAAGACTCCTGAGTATTTATACCATGGTCTTCAATGCTAAAATGCTTTAATATATTTAATTCATTTCCATTTTATTATCCACTGTTATTCCAGAACTCATTTATATTTACCTCCAGAGACCTGGATAACTACTACTTCTCCGGGAAACTTTATAAAGTCTTGATAGTAACTTTTACTATTATGAAACACTTATTAAAAGAACAAGTGAACAACATGTAACTTCTGATATTTTATTTATTTCTGGTGAATTAGATGCTATTCTCAGACATCATATGTCTCCCCAAAATGATTTATGATCCTCCATATTGCAATAAAAACTTTCAATTGTTTGGAAAACGAGTAATTTTTATAGTGCTTACTTTGATTCTTACTAATCAAAGACCTTTTGATGTATTGTTAAGCATTGGCAAAGGTAATGTACAATTTTGTTTCAAAGAATGGCTTATTTAGATAATATGATCAGTAAATATATATCTTAATCTTCACATAAAAAAAAACTTGTGTTCATTTTTATCTTATGAAGGCCCAGGGAATAAATCTCAAAGGACTCTAAACCTTTATATTATCCAATCAGTTACAAAGGGAGAGAATTTGGAACTAAAAATTGATTCACCTGCTAGAGGTAAGAGCGGGTGGGTAATTACTAAATTTAACTGAAGATTAAGTCTTCTTGCTTCATCTATCTAACTTTCAGCTGTGCTTGTTAAAATTCTGAACACATATCCTTGTTAATGAAAATTTTGTTAAGTACAGTTTAAAATTCAAAACACAATGTTTTAAGTCTTCAATGTTCACAAATTAAAGTTGAAAGGAGTAAAAATTAAATTTACATTTTATTGAAGCTGCAATTTTTTTGTTGCAAATTTGGTTTTTCTTATTCAGATCACTACTGTTGGCCATGTGGGAAAGTTGCTTAGCTTCCTTCCTCAGTGTAATATTGAAAATCACTTATAACCTGAAAGACAATTCTTAAAATGGAATACATAATAATTGAAGTGACTAATAAGAAATAAGTAAAAATATTTTCTGGAAAATGTTCCAAAGTTTATTTTCTCGTTTTATCAATAAATGAGATTACACTTTAAAACTAGAGTCTATAATAAAACTTTTGAAGGCAACGTATTTTCTTTTTGGTGGGATGCATGGTGCCCCCAGAAATACTCAGTGGTTACTCCTGTTTCTGCACTCACAAATTACTTATTGTAGTGCTGGGAGATCATATAAAATATTATGTATTGAGTCTAGAAAACCACAAGCAAGACAAATGCCCACCCACATGTACTATCACTCTGTCTTCTAAAGACAATGTATTTTTTTCAACTAACTTTATTTTTATAGGATCAACTATTAATTTTTACAATGTTTAAATGATTAAGTGTATGATTAAACTCAGGTTTATATGCATTTCTATATATTTAAAAAGTACATAATTGGGGACATTACTAAGCTTTACATAAAATATTAGTATTTATTTTGTTAATGCTATTTTTATTTAAAATATTTATATGGGTATTATAATATAATTTTAATTCAATTTTATTTAAAAATAAGATCACAGATAAATTGTTCTTATTGACATTTGTATTGCCATTTACTTTTTACTCAGTATTTACTTTTATTATATTCATCTTCCACTATCTAAAAATATTAAACATTTCTAACTTCATTTGCTAATGTTTCATAGGAAAGGAATCTTTTGTTTATTTTCAAATAACTTTTAGAATTTTAAAAATTCATATTTAACCCACAAAGTATGAGCTTAATGTTACTTGTCTGTAAATTATCTGAATTCCAGTTTTAGTCACATTGTAGTAAAACAAGTTTCTCATTCCAAAAATTTAAATTTATTTTAGCTGTTAATGGCAATATTACAGGTGTACACAGGTGTACAATTTTTTAAAATTTAATTTAATAAATTATTTAATTGAATCACTGTGAGATACATAGTAATAAAGTTGTTTCAGTCTTGTAATGTCAAACATACATCCCTTCATCAGTGCACATTTTCTGCCACCAATGTGTCCAGCGTCCCTCCTACACTCCTGCCTGCCTCTATGACAGACACTTTTTCTTTTCTCTCTTGCTCTGTCTCTCTCTCCTCCTTTTTTCCTTTTAGCACTGTGATTTGTAATATTGCTATCAAAGCAGCATCGAGAATTTTGAAGTATAAAAAGTTAATTTATTTGTGCACTGCTTAAATTTACCATACTATTTTCTCATATTAATTGTACAATATTCATTTCAACTGTACTAAAATATTAATATAATAATCAAAATATTCATTGAAATAATACACTATATATAATAGAAAGCAGCTATAACTTAATATGGAGTATTCTACAAATTTCTATAAAACTTTAAATTGGTGCATCTCATTAAAATAACTAGAAATTTACAGATATAACTTCACTACACAAAATTTTCCAATATTGGAAAAAACTGTCCTTTGTGTAATAAATAAACATTAAAATTTTACCCTTATAAGCATATAATATGCATGAATAGTGCTAACATTATATATAACATTAAAATATGCCATCATCTGTAGAAAAACATTTAATTTATTAAATAAAAATGTTCAAGAAATTTTGATTAGAAATATTTGCTCAATGATATTCATCTTTGATTGATTATTGAAAGCATTAAAATCCTAAAAATTACATGCATATATTTAATGGAGATTCTTATTTTCTTAAAATCTCCATAGCATTCAAAATCAAGCTATGTAACTAAAAATTCACATATAAATTTGCCATAACTTTTGATCACATATATAAAAATTCTGGTTTCATCATAAAAAGATAAAAGAAATATGAGCATATTCTTATCGGAAAGTTATTCAAAGTTTTAAAAATAAAAATTACAAACTTGACAGACTTAGAAAACTAAATTAGAATCAGAATGAGATAGACAAAATTTTAATAAATAACTAAAAAACAATAAATGCTAAATAGGAGATTTAAAGAACATTGTACTGAGAGCTAAAGTTGATCTGATGTTTTTTTGTTTGTTTGTTTGTTTGGGGCCCTATTGGTCAAACCAGGATCTTATACATGCAAGGCAAGCACTTTACTTATGAGTCTTTGACACTTTTTAATAATTTATAATATGCTGATAGAAAAATACTTCCTTTGTATAAAGCAAGAAATTATCATTCGCAAAATGATTATGCGTATCAAGAAATCAAAATTAGAAATAGTTTTGATTATTATTTGTAAGCCATAATTACTTTTTGTACATCTGCACACACATATATTTATTGCCACTATCCTTTAGTTATAAATGTTACAAACTTCACTTTATTCACACTTATGAGAAAAATTTGACAAGGATTGATTTTTAAAAAATGCGAGTTATTGAAAAAGAGAAACCGAAATAAGAAAAAAATGTATGTAATAATTTAAAATAAATTTAAAATGTTTAAAAGCAATCATGTTTCAGGGCTGGAGTAATAGCACAGTTGTAGGACATTTACCTTGCATGCTGCTAACCTAGAACAGATCTCTTAAACCTGCCAAAAGTGATTTCTGAGTGCAGAGCCAGGAGTAACCAGAGCACTGCTGGATGTGGCAAAACAAACAAACAAAAAAAGCAACCATGTTTGAATTTAGTCCTATAGGTCACATATTGAATTATTTTCACTTGTCTAAAAACAGTCTTAAATAAAATAAATTTCAGAATAAAAAGATAATAACTTTTTATGTTACAACAAACCTCAATAAACTATCTTTACATTATTTTTTAGCAATTGTTCTGTGCACCTGTGATATTACGAATAAGTTAAGAAGATCTAAATGGAAGACTAAAAAGAGAAATAAAAGACTAATATTGATGTAAATTGAGAAAACATTGTGTCCATGATTAATATTATTTTATTATTTATGAAGTAAAAGACAAACTACATTGTCTGACTAAAGAAGTGCCATATAAAAATAAAGAATAGTGAAAATAAGGGGCCGGAGCTATGGCACAAGCAGTAAGGCATTTGCCTTGCATGCACTAACCTAGGACAGACCAAGGTTCAAACCCTTGATGTCCCATATCGTCCCCCAAGCCAGGCGCGATTTCTGAGCGCATAGCCAGGAGTAACCCCTGAGTATCTCCAGGTGTGGCCCAAAAAGGGAAAAAAAAGAGTAGTGAAAATGAGAGCTCAAATTTTACTTTCAATTTATTTATTTTTATTCATTTAAATGAAATTGTAAAATATTTTATTTTTTCCAACTAGCCATAATTGTGATTCTCTTTGAATTTGTTTGAAGTTAACGATGGGAAACCAGACATCAGTGATAGAGTTCATTCTTCTCGGTTTGACAAATGACGTCAAGCTCCAACCTGTGATATTTCTTTTTCTGCTACTAACTTATATCTTGAGTATCATGGGAAATTTGACAATCATCATTTTGACTTTGCTGGATTATCGTCTCCAGACACCGATGTATTTCTTTCTCCGGAATTTTTCTGTTTTGGAAATATCATTTACCTCTGTCTTTGTCCCCAAAATGCTGATAAATATTGGAACTGGTGACAAGACTATCTCGTTTGCTGGTTGTTTTACTCAGTATTTTTTTGCTATCCTTCTGGGAGCGACTGAATTTTACCTCTTAGCTGCCATGTCTTATGACCGCTATGTTGCAATTTGTAAACCCCTACATTACACTACTATCATGAGCAAACGACTCTGCATTCAACTTGTCTTATGTTCCTGGTTCTCTGGGTTTTTAGTTGTCATTGTGCCACACATAATGACTCTCCATTTACCTTTCTGTGCATCCAACATTATTAATCACTATTGTTGTGACTACACAATATTGTTGCATTTAGCTTGTGCAGACACTCATTTAATAGAAGTGATAGAGTTTGTTGTTGCTGTTATTACTCTTATCTTCACGTTGATGTTAGTAATTCTTTCCTATACCTACATTATCATGACCATTTTGAGAATCCCCTCGACACAACAAAGAAAAAAGGCATTTTCGACGTGTTCTTCTCACATGGTTGTGGTCTCACTTTCTTATGGAAGCTGCATTTTCATGTATATAAATCCCTCTGTTAAGGATGCAGCAACTTTTAATAAGGGAGTGGCTGTTTTAAATACCTCAGTTGCCCCTTTATTGAATCCCTTCATCTATACTCTAAGGAACAAGCAAGTAAAAACGGCCTTCAAAGACATGTTAAGTAAGATGCCAATTTTTTCAAGAAAGTGAAGGAATAAGAGGTTTGTTATTAAAATATGTATTAAATGCTTCAATAGTGAGATGCATCACTTTATCATAACATATTTTCTACATTAAATTTTATTTTCCACATATATTTACTTTTAAACACTGAGGCAGGGGACCAGAGAGATAATGCAGCTGGTAAAATGCTTGCCTTGCATGTGGTTGACTGGCAAACAATCCTTTGGTGATCATTCCATAAGGTCCACTGAGCCCACCAATCTGAGCTGCACCCAGAGTGACCTCTTACTGCAGGACCAGGGGTAAGCTTTGAGTAGAGCCAAACAACCAGAAACAAACAAAAACCTCACTGAAATAGCAGCTAATAATTTTAGAGAGAGATCACAAGCACTCACTCATCCTGGACCCCACTTTGTGCCCCAGCACCTCATATGGGCCCTGGAGCATTTCCAGATTATTTAAGTGAGTTTTTAACACTGCCAGGTGCAGAGAAATAGCCTCCTAACCTCCACTTAAATAATGGTAATTTAACTTTATCACTTCACCTTTCTTTAAAAAAAAACAACAACCTAGAAATCCATGTGTGTGCATATGAATTCTCTAGCACTTGTGTTAATTTTCTTGTACTTCATTCTTAGAAAAAGGGCTTGGGGACAATCAGATTTAGCCATATGACTTTCCCACTAAATCTGTATTGAAGATTTTTCTTAGAGATTAATAAGCATAGCTTTATGATATAAATTGTAAATGTTTCAGGATACAGATGCTTACCTCGACAAATGTATGTGCTACACTAGATTCACCAGGAAAATTTTTGTTTTTTACATAAATATTAAATATTGTCATATAGTGTTTTATGTTTAGACTTAACAATTGACTAAATTCATATTCTAAAGACATTTTCCTTAGCTTGTTAGCAATATTAGTTAGATAGTATTTTGGTGTATCAACATAATATTTTTTTATTTTCAATTTATAAAATTTGGATTTAAATTACTTTTATCAATATAATCATTTAAAGATAATTAAAACTAATTAGATATTTGAAGTAAGACTATTATGAAGATAAAATTAAAAACATTAAACGATGTTTACTATTTTAAATAGTGAATATTTAAATGCATGTACAATATCTAATATTTACTACTCATGTGTATTCATTCAAAATAGTTAACTAAGATAAGTATAAAATGATTATTTATATAGCAATTCACATTTGAAGTTGATGCATATATTACAATTCAGGTTTAATCATATTGAAATATCATTATAGAAACTTATGAAATACAGTTTTGACAAAATATTTTAGTTATCATGTCTGAAAATGTAAAATTAAGTTGTATTTTGTCTATTTTTAATAGAAATAAATGCTATTCATATTTTTCCAGGTGAAAAGTATATGATCTGATGTTCTTCACAAGGGACTCTATCACAAATAAAAGCTACATTTTCTGAACATTTCCTACTTTTAATGATTTTTCAGTATAAATGTACCAGATTTATATCACAAATAATTTTCAGGTATAGAAAACATATCTATTTCTATCTCAATATCTTGAATAAACAGATGAAGGAAACTGAATCTTAGAAATATAAACGATCTTTTAATAAAATGGTAAATTTATAACTTGTATTTTATTTATAGTTAAATAATATAATTGTATAAATATTTTTCTGTTATTGTTGGGGTGATATACCTAACTGTACTTGGAGTCATCCAAGGTCATGGTGCTCCAATGACACATGGTTCCAGGAATTAAAATGAGAATTTATATTGCCAAGCAATGTGCTGTGCTTCATGAGCCACATTCTGAACCCCAACTCTTGGGTTCTTTATTCATCCAATTATAATTTATATTGGAGAATCTACTGGTAAGAGTTACAATTAAAGAATGCTATGTGAAACCACAGTAAAATAAATTACTGAAAATAAAGAACTTGTCAAGTTTCTGGCCAGTTCTTATTACAATTATAATAATATTAAAATATTAAGTCATAATTACTACTAAAGCTGCAATTAAATAATTACTAGCGTGTGAGTTTATTTTTCTTTATTAGTTTTGTATTTTTTATTCATCTATTTGCTTGTTACTTGGTTTATATCATAATTAATTGACTAACTGGTGTAAGACCCACATCTGTCAGCATTGAGGGCTTACTCCTGACTCAAGGATCACTCTTTCCAGTGTTTTAAAAAACCTATGTATTACTTGCCTTGCAGGTAAGCACTCTATATACTGTACTATCTGCCTGATCTCAACTTTGGTTGATAAAAAATAACTTTATTGTTAAGGAAGTAATATGGTTCTCAAAGACACTATCACTATATTTATTTTAGTGTAGTGGGACAGTTCCTTCCCCATTCTGCAGATCTTCTCTCTGTACCCACCCATTTGTAACCTCAGTTTAATTATAAAATTCTCTCTTATTTTCATTGGGTACTGATAATTACCTGTTCCTTGATTTCTAAACCACATGTGAATAAAATCATCGGCCATTTGTTCTCCATTTGAATTATTTTGATTAACATGCAGTTGCAGTTCCATCTAAGATATAACAAATGGCAAGATTTTATCTTTTTTTGTTTTGTTTTTGTTTTGGGGCCACAACAGGTGACACTCAAGGGTTACTCCATTCACTCAGAAATCGTTCCTGGCTTGAGGGACCGTAGAGATGCCAGGAATCAAACCATGTCTGTCCTGGGTCAGCTGCATGCAAGGCAAATGCCCTACCACAGCACTTTCTCTATGGCCTCGATTTTATCACGTTTCTAGCTGATTATTATCCATTGTTTTTTTTTGTTTTTTTTTTTTTTGGTTTTTGGGCCACACCCGTTTGACGCTCAGGGGTTACTCCTGGCTATGTGCTCAGAAATCGCCCCTGGCTTGGGGGGACCATATGGGACGCCGGGGGATCGAACCGCAGTCCTTCCTTGGCTAGCGCTTGCAAGGCAGACACCTTACCTCCAGCGCCACCTACCCGGCCCCTTATCCATTGTTTTTATACCACAATGACTAATACTTTTCTTCACTCATATGGGACTTGGTATGTTTCAGATCTTGACTATTTCAAATAGTGCTACAGGTGTACATATATATATATTTTCAAATTAATGTTTTTGTGTTCTTGGACTAGATATCAAGAAGTGGAATTGCTGCATCAAATGAGAGTTTTAATTTTAATATTTGAGAGGTCTTTATTCTATCTTTCATAGAAAATGAATTAGATTACATTTTCACAGAAGTGAATGAGAGTTTTTTGTCTCACAACATCCCTGCCAATACTCATTGCTTCCTTACTTTTATAAATACTACTAAATGTTATTTTGGCAGGTCTGATTTAGAGACAATATAACTTTTACATGCTGCTTGAAGATTTTTTTTATCACTCCTTAAAAATCTGAGTGGTTATCTCTAGGACAGAAGGATTTTTGGGGGTGTTATTTTTATTCAAGACTTTGAATATATCATACAAATAATTTTTAATCTGAAATGTTTTATTTGAAAATCCACTGGACATTATGGGGGTTCTTTTACATGTAAGCTTTTTATTTTGTCTTAGAGCATTTTAGTAATTTCTTCTTTTTATTTATCTATCACTGTTTTAATTAAAAAGTGCATTGGTCTTCTTCTTCTTCTTTTTTTTTTTTGTCCACACCCAGTGATGCTTAGGGGTTATACCTGACTATGCACTCAGAAATGACTTGGGGGACCATATAGACACCTGGGGATTGAACTGAAGTCTATCCTAGGTTAGTGCATGCAAGGCAAATGCCCTACTGCTTGTACCACTGCTCAGGCCCCTCTTCTTTTTTTTTTAAACTTGATTGATTGATTGTTTTGGGGCCACACCCAGTGGTGCTCAGGGGTTATTCCTGTCTCTTCACTCAGATATTCTCCTTGGCAGGCTGGGGGACCATATGGGTTGCTGGGAATTAAACCAGGCTCCTGCCAGTAGGCTGCATGCAAGGCAAATGTCCTACCGCGGTGCTATTTCTCAGGCCTCTGATGTTCTTCTGATGGAATTATTTTGTCTGAAAATTTTTGAACTTCCTAAGTCAAGGTACATGTTTTCCTTCTCATTGGTGGTGGTAGTGGTGTGATCTGCTATTTTTTCCACCAGAAATTTTACTTTCTCTTCTTTCCTTTACTTCCCATAATATGAAAATAATTCATCTTAATATAATTTTATGCATTTTGATGTTTTCTTAATTATTTTTTTCCTTTAGTGGAAATTTAGTATATGGTATGGTATGATATTTAGCTTGTAGATAGTTCACTTGGATTTTATCTCTGGCACCCCATATTGCCCCCAAGTGTGAGTTCTGGGCAGTGTCAGGAGTAAATTCCAAGCACAGCTGTATGTGCCCCAAACCAAAATAAAAATAACATATTAATGCTTTTTTGTATTTATTGATAACCCGTACCTTATTCTCAAGGTCATAGATTTGAGTTTTAGATGTTGTTCTACTACTGAATCTTAATTATCTTTTTGATAATTTTTGGCTCAACTACTCTATTTTGTTCTAATTAGTTTCACATTTTTTTTTCAAATTTTCTGAGTGTTTTTGATGGTACTCCCACTAGTTTACAATTATTCTAGATATATAATCTGTTTGTTATCCAATCATGGTAGGAAGCAAGATGATGTTTGAAGTTTAGCAAACTGAATGAATATGTGAATGTCCTACTGGATAACTGCTCCCAGCTAAAGATTAAATATCACTATGTTAACTCAGTCTAGCCCTCAATCTCTTCCTTCTTAGCAAGCATAAAGATGAACTTTGATAAAAACTGTGAGCTCAGCATTTGTTGATATAGCTTTAACTTTACTGCTTTTGCTTCTCCCTCCTCTTAGTCAAAGCTCCAATTTTTCAGTTTCTACTGACCCTTAAAAAGCATTTCTTAGCTTCAAATTTAGCTCTAACTTTATATTCCACTAGGATGACCCTCCTGAATATAGTCACTGGTTTATTTGTAAATTTTCTCAGTGAGACCCTATACAGTATTTATTTGGGGGGGGCATTTGGTTTTGGGCCACACCCAGTGATGCTCAGGGGTTTCTCCTGGATCTGCTTTCAGAAATATTTCCTGGTTTGGGGACCATATGGGATGCTGGGGGATTGAACCTCGGTTCATCCTAGGTCAGCTGCATGCAAGGCAGACACCTCACCTCTAGCGCCACCGCACAGGCCCCTGCACCTGATTTCTAATGTACATTTATTTTTATTTTTATTTTTATTTATTTATTTTTTTTGGTTTTTGGGCCACACCCGTTTGACGCTCAGGGGTTACTCCTGGCTATGTGCTCAGAAATCGCCCCTGGCTTGGGGGGACCATATGGGACGCCGGGGGATCGAACCGCGGTCCGTTCCTTGGCTAGCGCTTGTAAGGCAGACACCTTACCTCTAGCGCCACCTTCCCGGCCCCATACATTTATTTTTAATATCACAAATTAATCATGATAATCCAAAACATGTAATGTGATCATTAAACTTCAGAACACATAACACAGAAAAAGCCAACTATAGCAATTTTATTAATAAAGATATTTTTAAAACACATAACACAGAACTTTAAAAGGTAATTCACAAAGGTATATTGAGAATCTATACAAATAATACACATTATTTTTTGAATAAAATGCAAAATAAACAAGTAAGCATTAAATATTACCAATATAAATCTTAAATATCTAAGGATTCTGTGAGTCTACAAAAAAATGATAAGTAAGCTTATAAACTAGGGTTGATAGTCTTGATATAAATTTTAAAATACATGGGTGGCTAATCAATGATGACAAAAGAGCTGGGTGTATAAAATGACGAAGAAAGCCTACTCAACAAATATTGCTGTGAAAACTGGATCTCTTGAACTTTCTTCCCAAATAACAAAACTGGACCTATATGTCACATTATACAAAAAAAGTTAATTTAAAATAATTCAAACACCTCAGTATTAGGTCAGAATCCACAAAATGCATTGAAGAAAACATAGACAAAAGACGGCAGGAACTAGAAATTAAAGGCAATTTTAATATGAGTCTATTATAACAGTTACAAAATAAACAAATGGGACAACATCAACTTTATTTAATTTTAATTTTTAAAAATTTAAAAAAACGTGTTTACAACTGTTTTCATAGTTGAGTTTTAGATTTACAATTTCTAGTACCAATCCTACCACAAGTGGCAACCTCCTTCTTCACTGTTTCCAAAATCCTTCCCATAATTCTCAGTCCCAGAATCCTATCTTGCTAGGTACCTTTTTAAGTTTGGTTGCTAAAGTTTGGATTTCATTATTTAAGTATGTTGACTCCTTGAATTGGATATTTAATTTTATCTTTCCTTAACATCACCAATGAGTCTGAATCCTCTTGCTATTACTTTTGTGATGTTCCTGCTGCTGGTCCACCATTCCAGGGTCAGAATGAACATGATGAATATTGCAAACTGAAAAACGAAGATAACCCCTGGAAACCAACCCCCACACTTTGCACTCGGTAATTATGCAGGGCATGCTAGGGGACCATTTGGAATGCTGAGGATCGAATCCAGTCCAGTCACGTGCAAGACAAATACCCTACCCATTGTGCTAACGGTTTGAACCCCTGTTCCTGGTATTTTTTTTTTGATATGTGCCATTCTCAATGGTGTGAGATAATATCTCATTGCTGTCTTGATTCAGATTTCTCTAATGATAAGTGATAATGATCATTTTTCATGTACCTGTAGCTATCTGTTCTTCTTCTTGGAGAAGTGTCCATTTCTTCTCAATTTTTGATGGAGATTTTAGATTTTGAAGGGTAAATCTTTGTGCATACTTTGCATAGTCTGATGTTAATCCTTTACTGTACTCAATTAGCAGTCTTTTAGCAGTATTTCTCTTTCTATTCAAGACTGTTTTAGTTTGATGTCCATTTGTTTAGTTTTGATTCTTTAGCCTTTGTCATTAACATCATATCATTAAAGACTCCTTTGAGTTCTAGGTTTTGGAGCATGCTTGTTTTTCTTTAATGTACTTTATAGATTCAGGTCTGATATAAATATATTTGATCCACCATGAGTCAAATTTCTGTAATGTGTGAGATACAAATCTAATTTCTTACATTGGGTTATCTAATTGCCCCTCCAAATTTTTGTTGAAGAGGCTATCATATTTTATTTTAGGTTCTCATTTCCTTTATAAAAAATAGCTGACTGTATACTTGGGTTTGTTATCGAATATTTTATTCTGATTTTTGTCAGAAAGTCTTGTTTTTAATACAGTGCGATGCCATTTTAATTACTAAACTTTGTAGTATAGCTTCAAGTTAAGTAATGCAATGGCTTTCAGTTTCTTATTTTTCAGAATAGTTTTGACTATTCAGGGTCTTTTTTGGTTTCAAACTTTATAATTAACTGTTCTAAGTCAATAAAGAATGTAATCTTGGGGCAGGAACAGTGGTGTAGTAGTAGGGCATTTGACTTGCATGTGGACTGAGGTTTGATTCCCAAGTGTCCCATATGGTACCCCAAGCTAGGATCAATTTCTGAGCATGTAGCCAGGAATAATCCCTGAGCATCACTGGGTGGTTCAAAAGAAAAAACAACAAGAACAACAAGAAAAACAACAACAAAATAATGTTATCTTAATTTGGATATTGATTACATTGAATCTACGTAGACTTTAGGAAGAATGGTCATTTTGAGAATATCTATTCTTTTGATCCACAAGTATATAATGCCTTCCCAATTCCCAAGGTCTTAAATTTCTCTCTTAGTGTTTTCACATTTTCATGAGTTATTGTTATATAACAATTCTACAATTGTTATATGCTTTATGTAAATGGATTTTCAGTGATACCTTCAATTCTATACATATAGAATTATATATAAGAGGTTCTATATATAAAATTATATATAAGAAATATATATAAGAATTATATATAATTATATATTAGACTATATATATATAGAATTACATATAAGAATTCTATATATATAGAATTATATATATATATATAATTCTTCAACCTCTTGAAAAAGTTATTCTTTGATTTGATTGAGTTTCTCATTGATTGCTTAATTTCACTGCTAGTGCTTTCCTAATTTCTGTTGCCAGTGCGCTGAGTGTTTATTTTAGGACCATATGAACCAGGATTAAGCATTGTAATGTATTTGAATATTTGCCTATGTTTCTTTTTTGTATCTGCAACTGCAGTTGAGCTCCTTAATTTTCCCACTGTTCTTTGATTTTTGTCTGTGTTAAATGTGAGGCTTTAAGTTTTCAATTACTTAAAATCTATTAAATTGTTTCTACCGGTCTCCTGTCCTGTCTCCTGAACCTCTTGGGAGTGGGCCGAAAAAGACCCAGAAAATTCGCTCTCCCAGAGGCTCCAGAAGAGCCTTTCTAAGGAAAGAATGCCACTGCAACAAGAAGAAAAAAAATCACACTAAGAACTGAGCTGGATCACTGAAGCCCAGCATTTCTCCCTGACTGTCTTCTCTGCTGTGTGCTCGGGCTTCATCCATAGAGGGCTCCCCTTCCTTGGAGGCAAGTCGACCAACGCAGAAAAGGCAGAGCCAGAGGAGCGTGGCCGCGCACATCATTTAGACAATGAATACCACCACAACACATAGAAAAACTACAATACAAGTGTGGGAATAATAAATTATTTGACAGATTGATTAGTTGGTTGGCCGTTTTCTGGTCATCAGAGTTGTCAACTTCATTTTCTGTGTCTGATGCTGGCCTGCGTTGTTTCCTCATTGTCACACTTGTATTGGGAACAGATGAAAATAGAAGTCTATGATAAGCTCAACAGAAACAACTTAAGAATCATTGGGGTCCCAGAGACCCAGGAAGAAAATTTCCAGGAAGAATCAACAGTCAAAAACATCATTAAAGAGAAACTTCCAGAGCTAAAGAATATATGAGATCAAATTGTGCATGCCTGAAGAGTACCAAACAAAAGAGATCCCAGAAAAAATACCCCAAGACACATCCTAGTCACAATGACAAATACCACAGATAGAGACAGAATTCTGAAAGCAGCAAGATCAAAAAGGGAAATTACATTTAAGGGAACATCCTTGAGATTTACAGCAGACCTGTCACCGGAAACACTCAAGGCCAGAAAGCAGTGGTGGAACATAGTGACAAAACTCAATGAAATAAATATTTTGCATAGAATACTGTACCCAGCAAAACTCACTTTCAGGTTTGACGGAAAAATACATGGTTTCAAAGACAAACAACAGGTCAGAAAATTCACAAACTTAAAACCAGTCTTAAGAGAAAAACTGACAGACATAATTTAAGACAAGACTAACCAAAAGACACACAAAATTTTGATATAAAGATAAAATTAAATCCTAGGACAATTCTTTCTCTCAATGTGAATGGACAAAATGCACCAGTTAAGAGACACAGAGTGGCTAAATGGATCAAAAAGCTCAATCCAACCTTCTGCTGCCTACAAGAAATGCACCTGAATAAACAGAACAAACATAGACTCAAAATAAAAGGTTGAAGGAAAATTATCCAAGCAAACAACACCCATAAAAAGGCTGGAGTATCCATACTAATATTAGTGATCCAAACTTTATACTCAGGAAAGTTGTAAGGGACAAAGATTGACATTTTGTATTAATCAAGGGATATCTGTACAGCAGGAAGAAATCACTCTCCTAAACATATATGCACCGAATGAGGGGCCAGCAAAATATTTAATTCAATTGTTGACAAATCTGAAAAATAATATCAATAACAACACAATACTTGTGGGTTACCTCAACACAGCTTTGTCAACACTGGATATGTCAACAAGACTGAAACCCAAAAAGAATATACTAGATCTGAGAAGAGAAATGGAAGAAAGAAGCCTAGTAGATTTATATAGGACACTCCATCCCCAGAAACCTGGAGACACATTCTTCTCCAATGTACATGGGGCATTCTCCAGGATAGACTACATGCTGGCACATAAAACATACCTTCATAATATCAAGAGATAGAAATTTTGCAGGTTACCTTTGCTGACCACAAGGCTCTGAAATTATATGTGAATTCCAAAGGGACACAAAAGAAAAACTTTAACACCTGGAAGTTAAACAGTCTCATACTGAATAACCAGTGGGTTCAATATAAAATCAAAGAGGAAATCAAAATTTTCTGGGAAACAAATGATAATAAAGACACAAACTATCATAACTTATGGGACACAGCAAAAGCAGTACTGAGAGGAAAATCTATAGCTTTGCAAGCACACATCAGGAAGGAAGAAGGGGCCTACCTGAGTAGCTTAATAAAGCAGCTTATAGAATTACAAAATGCTCAACAAAAGGACCCAAAAATTGGGAGACAGAAGGAAATAACAAAGATGAGAGCAGAAATCAACGAAGTGGAAAAATAAAAAAAACAATCCGAAAGATCAATGAAAGCAGAAGTTGGTTCTTTGAAAAAATAAACAAGATTGATAGACCACTGGCAAAACTAACAGAGAGGAGAGAAAGAAACTTGATAACTCATATTAGGAATGATAAAGGAGAGATCACTACTGATATGACAGAGATTCAAAGGGTAATCAGAAACTACTTTGAGAAACTATATGCCACTAAAAATGAGAACCTGGAAGAAATGGATAAATTCTTGGACTCTTATCATCTTCCATGGTTGTATGAAGAGGATGTAACATATCTAAACACCCCCATCACCATTGATGAAATTAAAACGGTAATCAAACATCTGCCCCCCCCCCAAAAAAAAAGGCCAGGACCAGATGGATTCACTAATTAATTCTTTTAAACTTTCCAAGAGGAACTACTACCAATCCTGGCAAGACTCTTTCATGAAATCGAAAAAACAGGAACACTTCCAAATAGCTTTTATAAAGCCAACATCACCTTGATATCTAAACCAGACGGAGATGCTACGAAAAAAGAAAATTACAGATCAATATTGCTGATGAATGCTGAATCAAAGATCCTCAACAAAATCCTGGCAAATAGGATTAAATGCTTTATTAAGAAGATCATCCACTATGATCAAGTAGGTTTTATTTCAGAAATGCAAGGATGGTTTAACATCCATAAATCTATCAACATCATAAACAACATCAACAACAAGAAAAATAGAAATCACATGATCATATCAATAGACACAGAGAAAGCATTTGATAAGGTCCAACACCCATTCTTGATCAAAACTCTCAGCAAGATGGGAATGAGGGGCCGGGAAAGTGGTGCTAGAGGTAAGGTGTCTGCCTTGCAAGCACTACCATAGGACGGACAGCGGTTTGATCCCCCAGCTTCCCATATGGTCCCCCCAAGCCAGGGGCAATTTCTGAGCGTATAGCCAGGAGTAACCCCTGAGCATCAAATGGGTGTGGCCCAAAAACCAAAAAAAAAAAAAAAGATGGGAATGAAAGGAACCTTTCTCAATATGGTTAAGGCCATCTACCACAAGCCAGTGGTATATATTATCCTCAATGGAGAAAAACTAAGAGCCTTCCCTCTAAATTCTGGCACAAGACAAGGCTGTCCTCTCTGACCACTCCTATTCAACATAGCACTAGGAGTAGTCCCTATAGCGATTAGGCAAGAAAAAGATATCAAGAGAATCTAGATAGGAAAGGAAGAAGTCAAGCTCTCCCAGTTTGCAGATGACATGATGCTCTACTTAGAAAACCCTAAAGACTCTACCAAAAAGCTTCTAGAAACAATAGACTCATATAGCAAGGTGGCAGGCTACAAAATTAACACACAAAAATCAATGGCCTTTCTATACACCAATATTAATAAGAAAGAAATGGACATTAAGAAAACAACCCTATTCACATTAGTGCCATGCAAACTCAAATATCTTGGAATCAACTTGACTAAAAATGTGAAGGACCTATACAAAGAAAACTATAAAACTCTGCTCCAAGAAATAAGAGAGGACACGCGGAAATGGAAACACATACCCTGCTCATGAATTGGCAGGATTAACATCATCGAAATGGCAATACTCCCCAAAGCATTATACAGATTTAATGTGATCCCTCTAAAATACCCATGACATTCTTAGAAAAATTGGATCAGGCACTTTTGATATTCATTTGAAATAATAAACACCCTAGAATAGCTAAAGCAATCATTGGGAAAAAGAATATAGGAGGAATTACTTTCCCCAACTTTAAACTTTTCTACAAAGCAATAGTTATAAAAACAGCATGGTATTGGAATAAAGACAGGCCCTCAGGTCAGTGGAATAGATTTGAGTACTCAGAGAATATTCCCCAGACATGCAATCAGGAGTAAGAAATCATAAATGGGGCAAAGAAAGCCTCTTCAACAAGTGGTATTGGCACAACTGCCTAGCCACTTGCAAAAAAAATTGAACTTAGTCCCCAGTTATAATCATTTAAGAAGTTAAATCCAAATGTTTTAAAGGCCTCGATATCAGACCTGAAACCATAAAATGTATAGAACAACACGTAGGCAAAACACTCCAGGACATTGAGATTTAAGGTGGAAACTGCACTCTCCAAGCAAGTGAAAGCAGAGATTAACAGATGGGAATGTATTAAGCTGAGAAGCTTCTGCACCTCAAAGGAAATAGTGCCCAGGATACAAGAGCCACCCACTGAGTGGGAGAAACTATTCACCCAATACCCATCAGATAAGGGGCAATCTCCAAAATATACAAGGCACTGACAGAACTTTACAAGAAAACAACATCTAATCCCGTCAAAAAATGGGAAGAAGAAATGAACAGACACTTTGACAAAGAAATACAAATGGCCAAAAGACACATGAAAAAATGCTCCACATCACTAATCATCAGGGAGATGCAAATCCAAACAACTATGAAGTTCCACCTCACACCACAGAGATTAGCACACATCACAAAGAATGAGAACAAACAGTGTTGTCGGGGATGTGGATAGAAAGGAACTCTTATACACTGCTGGTGGGAATGCCGTCTAGTTCAACCTTTATGGAAAGCGATATGGAGATTCCTCCAAAAACTGGAAATCGAGCTCCCATACGATCCAGCTATACCCCTCCTAGGAATATACCCTAGGAACACAAAAATATAATACAAAAAATCCCTTCCTTACACCTATATTCATTGCAGCACTATTTACCATATCAAGACTCTGGAAACAACCCAGATGCCGTTCAACGGATGAATGGCTAAGGAAACTGTGGTATATATATAGAATGGAATACTATGCAGCTGTCAGGAGATATGAAGTCATGAAATTTTTCTATACATGGATGTACATGGAATCTAATATGCTGAGTGAAATAAGTCAGAGATAGAGAGAAAAACGCAGAATTGTCTCACTTATGGGTTTTAAGAAAAATGAAAGACATTCTTGCAATAATAATTTTCAGACACAAAAAGAGAGAAGGGCTGGAAGTTCCAGCTCACCTCCTGAAGCTCACCACAAACAGGAATGAATTTAGAGAAATAACTACATTTTGAACTATCCTAATAATGAGAATGTTTGAGGGAAATAGAAAGCCTGTCTAGAGTACAGGTGTGTGTTGGGTGGGAGGAGGGAGATTTGGGACATTGGTGAGGGGAATGTTGGACTGGTGATGGGTGGTGTTCTTTACATGACTGAAACCCAAATATAATCATGTATGTAATCCAGGTGCTTAAATAAAATATATAAAAATTGTTTCTACCAAATGGTGACTAATAACATGCCTTATTAACCTTATTAGTTAACCTTATTAACCTGAATAACTTTAGGTTATTTTCCTGATAAGAGTTATTTGCTTATGATGATAAAACTTGTCAACTAGCTATTCCATTGAATTAACTGAGTTTTGCCACTGCATACTCCCTTTGAAATAGAAACATTATTTCCAATCTGCCTATAAATAGAATATATATTTAGCAATGTTTTGTATAGATGACCATATGTCCATTAACTTTTAACTATAGAGGGTACATCAGATATGGCCAATTTCTGCCTACGGTTGCTGTAGAACAGCAAAGATATGGGGACTAGATTTTTAATTTGTCACGTATTTCTTGAGCACATAGCTTTGGCTCAGGGAGGACAGGTTCAGCACTTACACTGGGTTCAGAGAGAAGGCAATTGTCATATTTGACCAGTTTCTTGCTGAGAGGTGAAAGACAGCAAAGATATTGGGACTCAGTTTTCTGAGTATACCTGAGGCACACAGGTTTAGCTCAAAATGTTATTGTTGGGGACTGACTTGTTTGAGGCCATATTGCTGTTCTTTCTGCCATAGCCCAGCTTTTCACCTAAAAGCCATTTTGCAGTCTTGCTGTGAATTTTTTGAGCTAAAGAGAAAGGCATGCAGCTGCAAGATATAATTAGCTCTAGCCCGGAGGAGAGCAAAAGCTGCCTGGTACCGTTATCAGAAACTAGGCCTCACTCCTTAAGACCACATTCCGGAGTGAACTAGGCTATTATCAATAAGTGTATGCTACATTGTCTGTTCAAGATCACTGAGGCAGGCACATCTCGCACCACCTCCTGATAGTTAAGCAATTAGGAATGCAGCTGGAAGGTCACTAGAAATTTCCATGGAAACAGCACGTTCATCATAACTTGAAGGTCATCCAGCCCCCCTAGACCCACTGCCCACTTCCTTATTTAGAGAATGCCTAAATTTCTTTGTTCCTTGAAACCTGAAATATATCCTTGCCTTGTATGGGCCTTCGCGCCAAAAGTATGACTGACATCACCTTTGTACTGCCCCCTTCTCCTTCACTATATAAGAAGGAACTGTAGCCAATAAAGGTACCCTTGAACAGTGAGACGCTGCCTTGGGTCTTTATTATTAACCTCTCTCAGATTTCTTACAGGTGTGGTTGTGCCTTCACTCAGCAAAATAGGAGTGCAGTCGTCTGAGAAGCTTCCCCAGCTAATTCCTGCTGGCCGGGCCCCCCTGGGGGGCTTCTGGACCCTGCATTTTGGCGCCCAACGCTGGGCTCGAAGACCACCGCCACACTCCGAACGACTACGGGTCGGCGAGTCCGGAGCTGTTTCGTAAATCGCAGGATATACCCCATCCGGGTAGGCGTTGAAACGAGTTAGCCTTAATCAAATATTTAAACTGCAGTTTTTTCAGTCGTTCTGATCACCGCCCCTGATTGGCTCTTGGGGCTTCGCCCGTTGGCTTCACTTCCATGGGTGTTTTCATTGAGTACTGAACTTAAATTCATTATTGATATTCAGTCTGAGTTGAAAGCCAGACATGTAGAGGTTACCAAAAAAGAATATTTGTAATTTTCTTATGTTTATTCATAATGTATGTCATTGGTTTATTATTACCTGTCCAGAAATTGTTGCGTCCACTTGGGACAAAGTAGGACATGAAATGAGTGATTATTTTGTAAATAATGATGATTCACAGAAGGAAAAAATTATGTTCCAATATTGGAGCCTGTTAAGAGATATCATTGTAACTAAAAATGCCGGAACCGCCAAAGACATCATCCATGCCGTTGAATCTCATGTACAACAAGTCTCCCGTGAGTGTTCCAGGACTCCCTCTCATTCTAATTCTGTCTCTCATCTCCCTTCTCCCTCTGAGAATACTTCCCCTTGTCCTCCCTCCACCACTGACCTTTGTCTCCAAAGTAACTAATGCTCTTAAAGATCTCTCTAATGCTTCTCATTTATATCCCTCCCTTACTTCTGTCCATGCTTCTGCTCTATGCACCCAGACCCCTACAGAAGAGGCCGCTGCACCCTCTGTGCAAAATCCTAAACAGCCCTTCACTTCCCTAGCTTCAGCTCCGTCCCTGTTTCACCACCCTCCCCTCCTTAGCCAGCAATTGCAACAATACAAAGCCTTTAATTGGAAAAGCCTCAAAGAGCCATTTCAAGCCGTAACCTCCTATGGCCCCCAAGCCCCTTTATACGCTCTCCTGCTTAGAATCTAAAAGCTGAACTCTTTGTCTCTTGGGAAGTTAACTTTTTTTTCCGCTGCAAAGCCCTTGCAGATAGGCAGGAATCCTGATCTCTAAGCTCTTATAGCTGGCCTCGCCTCTTTTCATACCTTAAAGGTACAGCACACACTTTCCAGGTCCCAGCTTGCCAACATGGCTCTTGCTGCCCTCTATGCCTGGAAGTCGCTCCCTAGAGCCAGCATTCCAGCAGCTCCCCCACACGCGGCAACAAACTGTTGCTGCTTTCTTCCCCCCCCCCCTTTTTCTGACTTGAGTTCCCAACTCACCACAATTACATCCATGGTCTCTCACCTCTCTAACAAACTTGATAATGCTCTTAGCTCAAAAACCAGTGCTACTACCTTTCCTGTCTTTCTCCCTAATGGAGAAAGTCTTCCCCCGCCTGCTCAGCAGCCTCCACCGCGGAGAACGCTCAGTCCCTAACCATGGCAGATTCCCTCCTCTCACCGCTCCCCCTCTTAAAGCTATAGAAATGAAACTACTTGGCCAAATTAAAAATCTTAAACAAATCTTAAGCCTTCAAAAACAGGCTGCTTCTCTTAATTCACAGGTTTCTGCCCTTCAGGCGTTTCCCCCCCCCCTCCTAAATCTATAGTTGTCTGTCCTCTGCCCACTGAATTCCACGGCCAGGCCCCCCCTCTTGAGAACTCAAAGAGACAAACTAATGAAAGTGAGGCTAAGTGCCATAAAACAGAAACTGCTGCAGTGCCTACAAAAAATTCTAAGGGCACAGTAAGCAGGATAATTACAAAGTATCATCTGCTAAGCCATAAAACCTTGCGATATCTACACTTTGCTGTTAAAACTTCTGAGCCTAATGTACCCTTTACTTTGCTCAAACCAATCCTCAGCCTCCTTCAGCCTCTTTCCTGCCAGCCTTGGAGAACAGCCAGCTCAAGCCCTGACACTCCCACTTTAAGCCTTCCAATTCACCTTGAAATACCCAATCTTTGTTATTCAAAAAAAAAAATCTGAAAAGTAGCATCTCTTGCATATTCTCAAATCAATTAATAAAACCATGATTCTCATGGTGCTTTTGCAACCCAGACTCCCCTCTTCGGTTGCCACTCCCTCTAATTCCAATAAATTAGTAATTAATCTTAAAAGATTGCTTTTTTTTTTTCTCTATATCATTACACCCTGCTAACTGTAAATAATTTGCCTCTAGCCTTCCTGCTGTTAACTGTGCTAGCCCCTCCCCGAGCTATCAGTGAAAGACTCTGCTTCACCTTGTCAGCCCTACACTTCGTCAAATATGTGTTATTAAGTTTAGTGCATTAAGTGGTGTAAAGTAATTATTAAAACATTAAAAAGCAACAGAAAGATAAGAGCAATAAACTTTTTTTTTTCATGCCTCTCAGAAAATTTTAAAGCAAGGTCATAATTCTGTCACTTTACAGATAACAAAATATTGGTAAAAGAAAAACTTCTTTGTGTTTTAAAATCCAAACGAACACAAAAGTGTTAAATTTAAATCTTATATTTCTATTAAAAGTTTTATTTTAATTTTTAAAGTATTTACAAAATTATGTGAAAAATAATGTGGTTAGCCTTTTTAAACAATATAGTTAATTTAATGCACAGTAAACACCTAGGTGTGCTTTATAGTACCCTTAGTTTTAACTTTGTGCTACAGCAATGGTTGTTCTTTATTTCTGCATTGAAAGAACTATTATTTTAAGTGCATTCAAAATATCAGCACATTATACAAATCTGTATATTTGTGTCGCAGTAAAAAAAATAATATAAATGAAAAATATATTATATATAATTTTATAAGTAATATATAAAAGTAACTAAACTTTATAAGCAAATTAACTAGTATTAAATATAATTTTAGTCTTAAGTTCTAAGTGTGTAAATGTATCAGATGTCTTTAACTATATTTTATAATAATCTAAGCATTTAGTTAATTTAGTATATAATATTTTTTACAAATTATTCACTTAAAGTCTTCATAGTAAAAACAGTTGTTTGTTTTTTAAAAAATCAGTTTTTATACCTTTAATAATCATAGTTCATGCTATTGTATTTAATCATAAAAATTTTAACACTTTATTGCAGCTGTCTTACTGTTCTACTGCAAAACCAATTTAAAGAAAACCTATTCATTTACAGCAAATCATTTCATACTTCCAAGTAGAGACTCCTTCTACAGTGCTCATTAACCATTTTACTTAATGTTTTAAACTTCAAATTAAAATTGTTTTAAAAATGTTTTGTGTTAAATCTAAACCTTAAAATTTATTTTCAGCAAAGTTCCACTCCATCTACATTAAGTACTTCTCAAAACTAAAAAAGTTTTTCTACAAAATTTTTTTTTTCTCTTCTTCTCACAAACATGTTAGCTAAATATTTAAAAGCGCTTGTCAATTTTTTATAAATAAGTCTTAAATCAATCCTTTTGTCTGTTTATGTGTCTGTTGTGATGAATGAAAGTAGCCACAAGTGTAAAATGTTGTGTTTAGTGTTGTTTTGTTTTGTCTGTTTATTTGTTATCTCTACATTTTATAATAATACAATTTTTAAAGCCTTATCCATTTTTTAAATTTCAATTAATTTTTTCAACCTGGTTCAGTCTGGTCAGTTCACAAACTGGCATCTTACAATTAAAAATCATGTGTTAAAAATTATGTATTAAGCTAGCTTTGTCCTTCTAAGAACATGGCGGAAAGTGTGAGGGATGGCAAACCCCAGATTTCTCAATGGCCATCGGGAATAACTTTTCCCTGGAGAATTTCTGGACTTTGCAGTCACCTGGCTTTCCTGCTATGTGTAAGTTCAAGCCTATAGAATATGTATTTATGGCTAAAAAATAGCATCCAGCTTTAACATAATAACTAGATGTTTAAGAAAAATCCTTTATATTCAGTTTAAAAAATTTTTTTTAATTAGCAATTGTTAATTATAAATTTTCTTTTATGCCAAAGTCTAACAAAGGTCAAATAGCATTCCCGTGGTATTCAAAAATAACTAGTGTAATGTAAATTGCTAATGTTTTCTGCAAATTCTTAATTTTTATATAAAGTAACCATTTTGCCTTCTGCCAAGCTGTTTTCTTATAAACCTCCTGCTAGACGCCATTCCTGCAAACCTGTTTCTAACTGACTCCACCTTTGACAATGCTGAATTAGACACTCTGCCTAGCTGCCTTGGATGCCCACCGATGCCACCAACAACCTCCATCCTCTCTACCTCCATCCCTTGGCCGGTCTTGCAAGTCGACCTTTGTGCCCTAACCATGGGTGCAAGCCTATACTGGGGCACCTCCAATTTCCGCCTGCCTCAACCTCGTGCTGTTAACCCCGATGACTATTACTCCCCTGCTAGCGGTGGCTGCAACTCTGTTATTCGCCGTGATGTACTACGCCACCCCTTCACCACCTTCTACGTCTGCCCTGGTCACCACCGGCCCCGTTCCAGCAACTATAAGTGTGGCGCTCATAACCAACACTTTTGCGCCTCCTGGGGCTGTGAAACCACCAGAACTGCTTATTGGAAACCCTCTTCCTCCTGGGACTTCATCACCGTTTCACGCCCCCCAACTCCTCCTTTTCTGAACTGTGATGCATCCTCTGCTACCCGTAGTTGGTGTAACCCCCTCATCATCGAATTTACTGCTGCTAGACGTCAGCATCACTGGACTCAACCCGTACAATGGAGACTCAGACTTTACGTTAGGCGTACCGACCCTGGACTTCTTTTTTCCCTCCGTTTACTTAAACAGTTGCCGAATTCTCACCCCCTCGCCGTTGGTCCTAACACCTTTCTTCATCCTCATTCAGGTCCATCACACATGCCTTCTCCTCCTTATCCTCTTCCATCTGCCTCTCCTTCTCTCAGACAGCTCACTATGCCTTCAGGTCCTTCTCCGTCCTCTCAGGTTATTCTCAATCTCATAAATGCTTCTGCTCTTGCCCTTACAGATCCTGCCTATGAAAGATGTTGGCTTTGTTTTTCTCCTCAACCTCCTTTCTATGAAGGTGTTGCAGTGTTTGGCAACCTTTCCTCTACCTCCAACCCCTCTGACCTCCGTTGGAACACACAACCTCAACATGGCATTACAGTCGGTCAAGTCGTAGGCTCTGGCCTCTGCATTAAGCCTAACAACTCCCTGCTTCCTAGCCAATTACTTGACGTGTGCAACAAAACTATTGACATCTACAATTCTTCCTCCTCACAACCCTATCTGTTAGCTCCCAATGGTACTTATTTTGCCTGTGCTTCTGGTCTTACTCCTTTTATCATTCGTTCTTCTTTCCTCCTTTCACATAATTACTGTATTCTCGTTATTCTCATTCCAAAAATCACCATTCACTCAGAACATATCTTTCCCTCTCCTGCCGCCTCACCCTATTCCTATTCTTCTCAATCCCTTTCTCGACAATGCCGTGAGCCCTTCACCTCCATTACACTTGCAGTGCTCCTTGCTGTTGGCGCTACTGGCGCTGGCACTGGTATCTACTCTCTTGTATCCTCTCAATCCAATTTCCGCACTCTTACTCAAGCAGTGGAACAAGACATTAATGAAATCAAAACTAGTCTGCAATTTCTCACAGATACTATTAGTTCCCTTGCTGATGTTGTTCTCCAAAATCGTCGTGCTCTATATTTTGCCCTTATGTAAGAGGGGGGAGTCTGTGTAGCCCTTAAGGAACAATGTTGTATTTTCAAAGATAAACCTGGATTAGTTAGGAATAGCGTTCAACACATTGGTGACGGTATAAAAGATTTTGAAAAACATTTCGATGAAGAACAAGGCTGGTACCAGGGCTGGTTTTTCTCTTCTCCTTGGCTTCACACTATCTTGTCCACTATTTTGGGCCCACTCATTAGCCTCATGCTGCTCCTTTCTCTTAGCCCATGGATTTTCCGCAAAATCACTGCCTTTATTAAGAACCAGGTAGATGAACAGACAAAAACCTCTATTCAGGTTAACTACCAGCATCTAACCCCGCGTGGCTCCTGTGAAAACTTGGCTTTAGTCACCAAGCCGCCTTTCCAGCCACTAAGTTTCCAGGAGATAGAGCGCATAGCTAACAAGCGGAGCTCGCTCCGGCACTTGTGCTCTCGGCTGTGGAGACACCTACGACGGGATTAGCAAGGTCCCAGTTAGGGCACGGCCCGAAAAGGCTACAGCGCATAATTCGGATCCCTGTGCACACCCACGGCGTTTGTAGCCACCTTTTAAATGCGGCTTTGGCCGTGTCCGACCTGGTCAAACCTTGTAGCCTAAGACACGGTTCTTCCACCCGCTCACGACTTTCCTTCTTTTATTAGAAGAGAAAGGGGGAGATGTTGGGGACTGACTTGTTTGAGGCCATATTGCTGTTCTTTCTGCCATAGCCCAGCTTTTCACCTAAAAGCCATTTTGCAGTCTTGCTGTGAATTTTTTGAGCTAAAGAGAAAGGCATGCAGCTGCAAGATATAATTAGCTCTAGCCCGGAGGAGAGCAAAAGCTGCCTGGTACCGTTATCAGAAACTAGGCCTCACTCCTTAAGACCACATTCCGGAGTGAACTAGGCTATTATCAATAAGTGTATGCTACATTGTCTGTTCAAGATCACTGAGGCAGGCACATCTCGCACCACCTCCTGATAGTTAAGCAATTAGGAATGCAGCTGGAAGGTCACTAGAAATTTCCATGGAAACAGCACGTTCATCATAACTTGAAGGTCATCCAGCCCCCCTAGACCCACTGCCCACTTCCTTATTTAGAGAATGCCTAAATTTCTTTGTTCCTTGAAACCTGAAATATATCCTTGCCTTGTATGGGCCTTCGCGCCAAAAGTATGACTGACATCACCTTTGTACTGCCCCCTTCTCCTTCACTATATAAGAAGGAACTGTAGCCAATAAAGGTACCCTTGAACAGTGAGACGCTGCCTTGGGTCTTTATTATTAACCTCTCTCAGATTTCTTACAGGTGTGGTTGTGCCTTCACTCAGCAAAATAGGAGTGCAGTCGTCTGAGAAGCTTCCCCAGCTAATTCCTGCTGGCCGGGCCCCCCTGGGGGGCTTCTGGACCCTGCATTTATAATTGTAATATTTATACAAAATGTGATACTATGCAACTACAAAGAAAAATGAAGTTATGTCGTTAGAATATAATCGTAAGGTTCCATGTTAAATGAAGCTAAGTAAGTTTGAGAAAGACAAATAATGAATATTCTCACTGTTTTGTTATATGTTGAATAGCATATAAAGGGAAGGGAGGTATCAAAGTGGAAACAACCTTGATTGTGGATTGTGGATAACAAAAATGAGACTAGGAAATTATCAAGTAGTAGAGAGGGAAGAAATAGTGGATATAAAGAAGTAGGAACAATAATTAAGATACATATATGTTAGTGGACTAGAGATGAGGTAATTATATATACCAAAAACCAATGATACTGCATGAATGTGTCTGATATTATAATCATTGATTCCTCAAATGAGTTTTCTAAGAAGGGAGGGTATTGGTAGAATTTGGTCATTGGTGGAAGAACGATGACATTCCTTCCTTTAGGTGGTATTCCTTAGAATATTCCTTCTATTAATAGGGAGATGGTGGGTTCAGTGAGTGAACATTGTAAACCTGTCTGTCTTATTAGTGTATTGTGACTCCTAATGCCTAAACACATTTAAAATTATATGTATGTTTTATTACATTTTAAATTATGTAAGAAAATATATATTCAATTATTTGAAATTAATGTTGTATATTTATTAAGTTTTGGAAATCATTTTAATATGAATTACACAATCTTTTTCAGAAAATTGAGTTACAAAATTATGAGCACATTCTCAGTTATATAAACAACTATACTTATTGCAGATAATTATTTGACATTTATTTTTATTAATATCTTTATTTAAACACCTTGATTACAAATATGATTATTGTAAACTGTAATGATAGCAAGGTAGCTTTGTATGAAAATTATTTCTGTCAGTGCTTTCTGTTTTGTAGGTCCTATAGAGTTGAATTCACTACTACTTTAAGGATGCTTCTGTTCCAAAATTGGAAGAGCAAGCTACAAGTAATATAAGGAGATATTGAAGTGATGAAGTTTGGTGGGTGTAGGGTTTGAACTGTTGGTTTACAGCTTACAAATTGGTTTAACCTTAAACAAAGATAATCCATGATATCTGTGTATTTGTTTGTTTACAACTTAGTTTCAGCCAAAATAAAAATAATCCCTGGCTTATTTATATTTGTTTACAACTTTTTCATCCACAACCAAGATTTTCCTTCTTACAATCTTGTTCTACATGTCTAAAGCATACCAGGGCCAGACTGGCTCAAGATAGGCCTTTTGACCTCACTAGGAGTGATTTGGTACTTAATAAAATATGTGGTTTTGGCAGCAACACTCTGTCCCTAAAAGAGTCAAAAAGATCCCAACCTCAGGTGTTTCACTCTCTCAGTATAGGCCTGGTTTATTTCCTGCAGTGATCTCTGCTCCAGATCCATTTCTCCTCGGTGAGATAATGACTTGTAGAGCCTAACAATAATCCATTTATAGAGTGAATGTATTTCTTCAGAAATCACATATTAGTGTCCTAGTACCCAAAGCTCTGAAAATTACTTCATTATAGTGTAAGGAAAGCAATAAATGTGAAGATTATAATATCCAACTATTAAGTTGGACTTCTAGACTCTGTAATAGAAGAAATAAACTCCTTTATTTTGTAAACTGCCTAATCTGTGGTAGTTTCTTATAGCAATCTGAATAGACTACAGTAGAGCTTTGCTATTTTTATACAAATATATTCCAATCAATTACACTTTCCTAATAGTTTTATTTTATTAACTATTATTGGAAATGTTTTTCAAGAACCAGTAAAGTCATTATATGTTACATTTTATTAATATCCATGCAAGTAGCCTCAATAATAAAATATTTTTCAAGTATTATCTCTTTCAATTATACTTTAGTTCTTTAATTAACATTGGCTAATCTTAAAGAATTCCATTTGTTCTTTATTAAAAATGTTTTTATGATACTAGGGTATAACCATAGACGTTATATAGCTGGATTATATGGGAGCACAACTCCAGATTTTTGAGGAACATCCATATTGTTTTCCATAATGGCTGGACTAGACTTTCCCATAAGCAATGAATGAGAGTTCCTTTCTCCCTACATTCCCTCCAGTATTGATTGTTCTGTTCTTTTTGTTTTGTTTTGTTTTTGGTTTTGGTTTTTGGGCCACACCTGGTGGTGCTCAGGGGTTACTCCTGGCTGTCTGCTCAGAAATAGCTCCTGGCAGGCACGGGGGACCATATGGGACACCGGGATTCGAACCAACCACCTTTGGTCTTGGATCAGCTGCTTGCAAGGCAAACGCCGCTGTGCTATCTCTCCGGGCCCTGTTCTGTTCTTTTTGATGTGTGCCAGTCTCTGTGGTATGAGATGGTACCTCATTGTTGTTTTTATTTGCATTTCCCTGATGGTTACAAAGATGCCTTCTGCACATCTATATTCATTGGAGTGCTGTTAACAATATCCAGAATATGGAAACAACCCAGATGTTCAACAACAGATAAGTGGCTAAGGAAACTGTGGTAGACATACACAGTGGAATACTATGCAGCTATTAAGAAAATGAAGGCATGGCATTTTTCTATACATGGATGCAGAGGTAAACTCTTATGCTGAATGAAATAAGTCAAGAGGGAGAGAGATAGATGCAGAATAGTCTCACTCATCTATGGGTTTTAAGAAAAGAAAATAGCCATTATTGTAATAATAAAAAGAGACAATAAGATGAGGGCTGGAAGGTCCAGCCCACAGTATGAAGTTTACCACAAATTGTGGTGAGTAAAGTTAGAGAAATAACCACACTGACAACTACCATGACAATGGTAGTGAATGAGAGCAAGTTTTTTTTTTTTTTGGGGGGGGCGCTACATCCAATTGTGCTCAGTAGTTACTCCTGGCTTTGCATTCAGAAATTGCCCCTGGCAGGCTCTGGGGACCATATGGGATACCAGGGTTGGAACAACTATCCATTCTGAATCAGCTGCTTTCAAGGCAAGTGCCCTACTGCTGTATTATCTCTCCAGCCCCTGAATGCCTGTTTTGAAACTAGGCAAGGGGTGGGGAGGAGGGAGATGGTGGCATTGGTGGTAGGAACATTGCACTGGTGAAAGGGAGGTGTTCTTTTTTTTTTATATATAACTAAAACCCAACTACAAACATGTTGGTACTTATGGTGCTTAAATGAAAATATTTATTAAAAAAAAACAGATTTAGAAAGGCCACTGATATTTGTTTCTTCAACTATTTTTTATTCCACTCTTCTCTGTTCTTTGACTATTTGACTCACATAAGACCTCATTGATGGTGAGATTCCTCATCTTGTGGTTAATCTTGGCTCTTTTCAGCTAAAGTGATACTGGAAAGCCCAAAAGGTTGGGCCACATGGCACCTGATCTAAACATGGCAGAGACCCTTTCTGGTGGCAAAGTGAGCAGTTTTATAAACAGGGTAGTTGAAAGCTCGGAGGAGCTCCCCAAACGTGCCCCCCCCCCAACTTTTCTACAAAAAGTACTTTTCCAAGGACCTTGGTCTCCCAGTTTTCAGAAACTTATAGAGGCTAATGATTGGGAAAAGACCAGAAATAAAAGGCTTCATTGATGGTGGACTGATATCTGGATGTGACCAACAGCCCCCAACATGGATTTTGGCTTTGGAAAGTTTGGACTTTCAGGTTTAAACTACTTTAATTGCTTTAAATTCCCAGATCGAGGTGACTATGGCAGCTGTGAGAGGCAGCGGTAGTGAGACGTGATGACTACTTCCTCAGTGAGATGCAGCAAGAAAGCTCCCATCCTGTGGACAGGCAAGTGAGGTTGATGTGGCCGCACTCCATATGATCTGCCTAGTGCCTCTGGCACAGCTGCTCCAGCCAGGATGACCAGAGGGACCCAGGATTCTGCGGGGGCCCAGGGATCCGTGGAGCCAACGCCAAGTGGTGACCCATATGTCCTGGGAAGTCGCCCACAGCTTATCCATGTCTATACAACAATGGTGATAGTGATGGGAAAATAAGGAAAAAAAGGAGAGAAAGTTCAGCCCAGCGAAGCCTGGCAGAAGCTGAATTTTAAAACCTCCTGCATTTGAACTGTTTCAGGTTATCTCTCATTCCTAGTTGCATCATTTTCTGGCTGGTGTAAATGTGCTTTATAGTTTTCCTAATTAATATTTTCAATTGCATAATGGTTTATGGTATATCTTAATGTAGTAACCTGTTTTCAACTGTATTTTTTGCAGAAATGTTCTTGTAATATTGTTTAGGGAAGTTCAATGAAAGGAACTAAGGATGTTCCAGTATAAATGTGCTTGGTTAGATAGCATTAAGAATTTTGAACTACAGGTGTATTTTGTAGAAAAGTTGTTTATGGGAAAGGCTGATACTTTTATCATACACTTTAAACTTTGTTGCTTTTGGGGAATATTAGGTTTCCCTCCTTTGTCCCACATTGTTCAGGAAAACAAAAATTTTGTAACCTTGTCTATTATTATTTTCTTTTTTTTTAATCCCCTCCCCAATTTTTTCTTTTCTTTAAACAAAGAACTCGGAGATGTTAACCTTCCCCCATCTTCCTGACTATCTTATTTGGATGGTCAGACCCTCCCACATCTGGGTTGCCTGAACGGTGGGAGAAACAAAGGTATTGTCTGAAGGGTGGGAGAAAAACCTGAGCAAGGAAGAGGGAACAGGTGGAGGAGAGAGATAGTTGGGTTCAGAGTCTGTTTAGCTTAGAAACCATTGAGATACGCACATGGCAGTTTGGGCTTTATAATAAAGCTGGATGTCTCCTAAAAATTCATGGCTGCTGTGGATAATTTCCTCACCATTACCCTAACCTACAGATCCACCAGGCCATAGGGGGCTGCAGGTGCTGGGCTGGGCCAAAAAAGGCCTCATCACCCTCTCCATGCATCACTAGGACTTTATAATTAATATTTAACAGTTATTTCTTATTTTCTCTAATATTGCTTCTACTTATAAACGAGAGTTCTTAACTATATTTTCAAGTACAAAGATTTTATTTTAAGCTTTTTTCACTCTGATGATAAGACCTTCTACTATATTTTTATTTTCCTTTATTTCTCTTTGCCTTCCTTTACTTTTACTATCAGCCTATCTTCAATATATCTGATTCTCTAGTCAAATGTCTCTTTTATATCCCAAAACATGTAATGTTCTAAAGTCTTCCTTAGGTATATTAGAAAGTCTATTTTGGAGGAACTTTCTGGATTTTTGTCAGTCTTTATTTATAAACAAATTTTGATCATTTTTCACACCGTCTCTGGATCTCTGTTACCTTAGATGTCTGATTACTACTACTCACTAATCTGTTTGACACTTCACTCCTTGGAGTCTCTTTAGGAGACAGATGTGTTGGGGGTTTTTCACTTTCTTACTCTTCTTGTGTAACCATGGCCAGCAATTTTTGTATAGATTCTAGAGACACTCTCTGGGCCACTTTGGACAGGAGGCATTTGTGTAGGGGCATTCATTCCAGTGGTTACTTTTTTCTGCCTGTGGACAATGGCAATGCACAGGTTGAGACTTCGAGCTAGGTCTCTTTGTATAGATCTCTTAGAGCTTAGGTGTGTTTATTTCATATCCTGAACTAATTTCTTTGCTCTCAGCCAGCATTAATTAGAATTTTTTTATTTTGGATTTATTTTTATTTATACATGGTATAACCCATTCTACTTTTATTTGTTGAATCTTAGAAACTTTTCAGTGGGACATATTAGAAGACTGTGTCAGGATTATGCTATCACACAAACTTTCACAAATATGGGACATAGTTTCTAAAATCAATGGTCATGGGGATTGATGTTACTTATAATCATTCTTAGTAAAATATTATGTAACAAGAACTTCCATCTATCTATTTATCATATATCTATCATCTATCTATCTATCTATCTATCTATCTATCTGTCTGTCTGTCTGTCTGTCTGTCTATCTATCTATCTATCTATCTATCTATCTATCTATCTATCTATCTATCTATCTATGTCTGTGTGTTTGATATACTGGACTCTAGAGATTTGTATGCACTATGTTATAGCCTGAAATTTTGTTTACCTTATGATGATTGACTATCTTGAAAGCAAATGATTCATTTAGGTATAATTAACCATGATCATTAAAAACTATTTGACCCCCTATGTGTGAGAAGTGCCAGGCAAAACAACAGTGGATATATATTTACCTAGTTTTTGAACATCATTGAAAATTTTAACAGAAAGTAAATATTGTTGCCACCACATGCAAGAAGAAAGTAAATTATCATGTATTACTTTGCTATTTAGACCATTAATGGTGCTACTTGAGATGATCTGAAACAAAATGATGAGTAGTGAAAGTAGATGATTATTATGAACTCTGATCCAGTCTATCCAGTATAGAGAGGCCATATTTTCTCTTTAATTTATGGTAGTTAGGTAGAAGGTAACATGCTTTATTTAAATGAGATGACATATATTTTATTACATAGTCAGATAAAATAAATCCAGCTTTGAAAAATATAAATCCTTCCCTTTAGATAAAGAACCAGACAGGTGTATTCAATAATACCATTATTATTCAATCTAGTGTTAGGTCCAAACTTTTTATTTGGCTAGATTTTTAGAGAGGTTGTGGGCAATACTCTGCTATTTTTATGGGTTTACTCCTGGCTCTGTGCTCAGCAATAAGATCTGAGGGACTCCAGGGATAAAATGCTGTGCCAAGGGTTGAACACAGTCAGTGGAAAGCAAAGCAAACACACAATACTTGCTCCAATTCATACATTTTAGTGTATGAATTATGCTTTTGTATGACATTGTGAAATTGAACATTGAAGGTAAAAAATTTTAGCAAAATTGAGTTTTCTAGAGAGGGACAAATAATGCTGGCAAAATATTTTCCTTGGAGACGCAGGTTCGTTATTCAGCACCACATATGTCTCTATAGCAACACTAAGAGTGACTTACAAGTCTTTAACAGTTGTATTTCATAATGATAGTGAATTAGGGCTATTGTCACCAACAGTTATACCGACTTCCACTATAGTTCTCAGCATGCAACCCATACATACCTCCACCCTTAGCGCCATGGACTAATAGTATATCAGGTCAATTTTTTATGTATAGCTTGTTATAGTTTGTGTCTAAATTCTGTTGTCGTTGATTTTGTTTGGATATTTAGGTCTGACCATTTTTATTTCCACTCAATGCTCCTGGGAACCCTTGGGATGTTTGAACCTGGGAACCCTGTGTCCTATCAACTTTCTTTTCTTTTCTTTATTTGTAGAAAGACATAAAAATATGAGGTGACATAAAAATATGAGGTGGAACATGATGATTTATGTTCTATGGTTCTGTAAAAACAAAAGGCAGGACCCCCTATCTAGAAGCTATAAATAAAATTAAAAGAAGAAAAAGAGATGAGGTGTAGATGTGATCTACCCTTGAAGCACACTATCATGAGACAGACTAGAGGCTCTGAAAATTTTAGTTGTCAAACACTATGGTCTTTCTTTATGGTCCCAGGAACATTCTGCTCAATTGCAGTTGTCAAAGTCAGTCTTCTGTAATTAGAGATCTTGGTTTTTGCATAGATCCTAGGACGAAGAGTCTTCTGATATTCTCTCACCAATCAGTGGTGAGGTAGGCAACCTACCCTTAGATCAAGTTGTTGCTGTTTCCTCATTGTTAGGATGTCATATGTACCTATGCTGGAATAAGTGAGTGCCAAAGCGGTATCAGGGCCTCCCACAAGGGGCGTTTGATTCCTGGTTCTGGTGCAGGGAATTGTGCTAGTTCTAAGGTTGAAATCTGGGGTTCAGGGTTGGAAGGTTGATGTCTGATTAATTGAGGTCTTAGTCAAATGCCCATGACAAATATTCAGGGTGAAAGTTGCCCCTGTATTATAAAGTTTATGTTTCTTGTCCCTCTATATAAGAACTTCTCTTTATACTTAAGATTTCCCCACTTTGTGTGCTTATGCAAAAGTAATGTTTCCATATTATATTATCAGTGCATTTGTAGGTAAAAATAACAAGCTATACAATGTCTGTGCCCTAGTTTTGACCTGAACTCTTATCCCAAGCTAGACTTTTCTATTAGAATTTCCTACTAAGAAGAACCAAAACAAGCAGCAACAACAATAACAAGACAAAACAAAATAAAAATGGGATGGGGATGTTATCTTTACATATTAAAATAAACACCAAGAGTTATATTATTAAGGAAATGTGTCTACAGAAACATACAAAGAAGATATAGATATTTCCAGTAAGCTTTTTGAGATAGACTTAGGGGAGTATAATATCCAGGGCACATTTTCATCCTGCACCATTGTCTTGTGGATTCTGAGAATAGTTTGCAGTAGTCAGGTAGTGTCCTCAAGCAGGGGGTCCCTCTGGAGCTGAATCTGGTAGCAAGCAACAGTCCACATTGTGGGGACGAGGTGGGAGAAGAAGGGCCTCATGAAATGAGTCACCAGGGCAGCTTTTATAAAACTTAGCTATTTATAAAATCTAACTTTTATAAAAATTTAGCTTTTTAAAAATTTAGCTTTTAAAAAATAACTAAATTTAAAAATATTTAGAAATAAGTCATGTCCTATAGAGTCATATAATAAATACTACATTTATTAATCAGCTTTTGCTCCACTTATATATATTATAGAATATAATTTTCAACAAGTTGTCATTTTACTCTGATTGCTCTAACATAAATTCTACAAAACAGAAAAAAAATACTATACACATTTATAATTTAACTTGTTCCATAAAAATATTATTCTTTGGTTGAATTAGTACCATATAAATTCTACATGTTTGATTAACAAATATGTCAATTTACATTTAATCTAAAATGATTAATTACATTTAATCTAGAATAATAACATCATTACTATATTTTTAGTGTTTTTGATTTATTGAATAAATTGAGTTACTTATAAATATATAATTTTAAAATTAATTTTAAAATACAAGTTCATAGTTTCCACAGCCTTTATATGTAATATATTGAGGTCATACTTGGCACAGAACTCAATGAAGTTACATAACTCAGTGGTGCTAAATATGATGCAATGTTGGCTAATTAACCTTTTCCAGTCATGCAAAACATGCTGCAGTACTTTGGTCTACCTCCTCGGCTCAGTACACACTTTTAAAAAAGCAAATACTAACTTACTTCTGATAACTGTCTTTTTCATTGTACTAAGACAATTACATTAAGTCATTTGATATCCTTTCTGTTCTTATTATATTTTGGAGGGATTTGAAAGTTTGGGAGGTGTGATGCTCCCTAGTAGTCCCCAGAGGGCCCAGAGAGTCTCCGATATTCAGCAAATTGGGATCAATAGTTCAATAAAAGTACCAAACCACCTTTTGGTGGTGCCAGATCCCTGGTAGTACACTGGTAAATGATGCAGGAGAAGGGCATGCTGTGCAGGGCTTAAGTCCATTAACTAAGTGGAAAATTTTTATTCTTTCCAAGGCCCTATAGCTACTTACAAAAAAAAAAAGACAAAAAACAAACAAACAAAAAAAAAAAACCAAGAACTAAGTTTGATATGCAGAGTATAAATAAATTACATAAAAAAGATCAAACAATCCTAGTGGAGACAACCATGGGAATTGAGAAAGTTAATATGGTGGGAAAAGAGAGATCCTAATAAAATAATAGAAGAATCTTGAAATACTGATAGAGGGATTAATAAATTAAGCAGCAAACCAACTGTGAAACAAAAGCTCTTTTACAATAGAAAACTATGATGACTTAACAAAAACTTGTTAAATAACTGTTGCATTTTCTAAAGAAAAGGGCTTAGGAAATACCTTGTATTTCTAATAAAATATAATGAATATAAAATTAAATGAAATAATAATCACTATTACTATTTTCATTCAATAGTAATTCTATACACTAAAATTAGCTCTCTAAGTCTCAAAATGAGATGACTTTTATTCTAACACTTTTTATTCTAACATAATTGTAGAATATAACAAATACATTTTATACGAATAAAGTATATCTGGTAAATTACCAAATGTGTTCTTTGTGAAATGCATTTTATTATGAATTTTAAGGTTACATCAATTTAGTACACAAATGTTTCAAATTTTATTACTTGCAAGCAACAAAATATTACACAAATGCCATATGACACACAATTTATATTAAACAGTGTGGCGTGCTCATTTATTTCATTCAGAACAGAAAAATTAATACTGATATAAATCTCAGCTTTGTCTTTTTAAATATCCTAAAAGTAAAACAATATAAAACTAATAGGCTACAAAAAAGAAGAAGAAAATGAAGTCAAACATGGAATCACAGTAAATTTAACATTAGAAATAAAATAAAATATAAAAATCTATATATGGCATGTATATAGAAATCATCAATAGTCTCATTTGTTTAGTACACAATGTGGGCTAAAATATCTTTTTAATATTAAGTTGATGTAAGTGAAAGAAGAGACAAAAGAATCAAATTTAAGAATTGAAAATAATGTGATACTTGAAAAAGAACTATTTTAGATAGACAAAATAAATATGAATGGACTGACATCTCAAAAAATGAGTGTATGAATAGGCCTGCATAATTATTTGTTAGCTTTTGTTATGTTTTGTTTGGGGGCCACACCCAACAACACTCAGGAGTTACTCCTGGCTCTGCATTTAGAAATCACTCCTGGTAGGCTTGGAGGACCATATGGGATCCTGAGGTACAAACCTGGATTGGCCATGTGTAAGACAAATGCCCAATTCATTGTGCTATTGTTCTGGCCCAAGGCATCAAGAAGTATCAATAGACATCCTTCATATGTACTATATCTTACATAGCCTAAAAGGAACATTGGGTCCATTTTATAACAGAAAAACTAGGTTGTAATTGTCCTAATAATTGATTTCCCATCTATTCTGTGCTTCCAGTCTATCTGGATAAAGAAAGAACATTGTAGAAAGTTTTTAAAAACTTGCTTTACCTGCTGATTCCTTAGAGTGTAAATGAAAAGGAAAAAAGCTATAGATATGACAGTTATGATAAAGAGAAAAATAATATCCATCATGTATACTATTCTCATATATGAAACAAGAAAATCATGTCCAATTTTTTTTTATAGAAAAAACTTAGTTCTGGTGATCAATGATTGATTTCCCTTCCATTCTAATCTGCCAGACTACTTGGATAAAGAAAGAGCTCGTTGTAGTAAGTGCTTAAAAGCTTGCTTTACCTGCTGATTTCTTAGAGTGTAAATGAAAGGATTCAACAGTGGAGCCACTGAGGTGTTGAGTAATGACACTCCCTTCATTAAGGATATTCTATCTTTGGCTGAGGTTTTAATGTACATAAAGATGCAACTCCCATATGAGATAGAGAGGACAATCATGTGAGAGGAACAAGTAGAAAACGCCTTTTTTTTCTGATTAGCAGAAGGAAATTTTAAAATGGTCCGTGCAATATAAGTGTATGACAGAATGACCATTATCAATGTAATCAGGAGAGTCAACACAGCCAAGATGAAACTCATCAACTCCAAAAAACTAGTATCTGTACAGGAGAGTTGTAGGAGAGGAGCAACATCACAATAGAAGTGATCAATGACATTGGAATCACAAAAATCCAGTCCTAAGCCTATGATGAGTCCTGGAAAGATTATGACAAAACCAGCAATCCAAGAACTTAACACTAAGCGGATACAGACTTTGTTGTTCATGATGGTTGTATAATGCAGAGGTTTACAGATGGCAACATAGCGATCATAGGACATCGCCGAGAGGAGGAAAAATTCAGAAGAACCAAGGAGGAAAGCAAAAAATAACTGAGCTAAACAACAGCTATAGGTAATTGTTCTGTCACCAGTGGCCATGGTAGCAAGCAGTTTGGGGATACACGTTGTTGTGTAAGAAACTTCTAAGAAGGAAAAATTTCGAAGAAAGAAATACATAGGGGTCTTGAGCTGAGAATCCAACAACGTGAGAGTGATGATAATCAAGTTCCCTGAAATACTTAGCAAGTAGGTGATTAGAAGGAAGATAAATAGCACAATCTTCCATTTGGGGTCTTCTGTTAACCCTACTAAAATAAACACTGTTACTGTTGTGTGGTTTTTCATTGCTGTCACAGGATCTGTTTCTGTTCTGGTTAAAAAAAAACACGGAGAAAAAAATTATGTGAAGTTTCTATTAACAAATATATTCAGGTACAATATTTCTATTATTTTATATATTATCTCTTTTTAAAATAATTAGTGACAGGTATAACATTACAAAAACTTTTATTTTATAAATATATTTTTGAAATATGAAAATATACATGTTGTGATTTGCTTCTATATAAGGCCATGCCATTAATGAATGTACATGCACACAATTTAATATTTTTCTCAATATATAATTTCTAAAGTGTTATATTATTCTCATGTTTTTTAATTGATAGTCATATTAATGTCACTGCTTTAGAGAACTGAACCAATTTCAACAAGATTATATATATATATAATGCTATTAATAAAAGTGCAAATCTACCTGTATAAATATTGGATATAAATTATTGTGCAATAACCAATGTTCTTATCCTTTGATCTTTCCTCACATCTACTCAGTATATCTATAAAGTATTAACTCTGCTATAAATTCACTAAGTAATGTTTTTATTTTGGTTTTGGCCATCACTAGAAATACTGAGGGAGTGCAACTGGTGCTTCACTCAAGATTCACTCTTGATTGTGCTCAGCAGAACATACTGGATGCTGGAGATTGAACAGTTTCGCCTTGTTATAAGTAAGGTAATTAGTTGCCTTACCTGCTGTACTATCTCTCCCACTACATTTCTCTTATTTTTTTTAATAAATATAAATTCAACAGTATAATATTGGTACCTACTCTCTTGTTTCCTGGTTATTTTTTGCATTTACAATCTCTTACATCAATGTAGGTTTACCTGGTGCAAAGTAATCTTGATCAATATGATACAATAAATTAAGTGTTTATATACTGTTTATGATTCTTCTAAGTTAAAAATATAAATAGTGAAATAAAAAATTAAGTTAATAAGGAAGTAGAAATATGAGGAAAGTAATGGAAAGAATAAAAGTGATATAAAAGTAAGAATAAAAAAGGTAAGTCTTTAAGAAATACTGAAGAAGGGAAAAACATACCATTGAGATTAAGTATTTTTTCCGATGGAACAATATCTTCTACTTGACTTGTTGCTTCTTAACTGATATATAAACCCAGTTACAGCAAAATTAGAATGCTCTTCTTCCATTGAGAATTAAAATAAAAGTGAATATATTATAATGAGAAGTCACTAGCCACGTGTTCAAACACTTTGGGGTAATAATGACTGCCTCAAAATAATTTCAGCAAATTTTCTAGCCAATCTAAATGAATGAAATAGTGAAGTAAAGAATTTTATAAGCTCCCATTAAGATAAGTGTAATGAAAATTATAGGATAAAAAAGCCCATGTACTTTCCCAAGGGAAAAGAATCTCCTTTCCTGAGTTCATTATTAATAACAAACACTCATTAAACATTTTCATAAGACCATGTAGAACTCATTGTAATACACAGAGGAATCAATAAATTACAATTCTTTAAAGTATTGCATATTATCAATCTGCAAGATGCATGAATATATGTATAATTTGTATATGAAAGATTAAATAAAATTATGGTGACTTAACTGTTAGCACATGTAAGCATTAATATTAACTATAATATATAGCTTAAATAATCAATTTAAAATATAAGTAATATTTTATAAGTTAATTACTTATTTAACAAGTTCATTCTTAAAATGACTTTACACTGAGAAATCTGATTAAAATATTATAAAACATGACACTAAAAGTTCTTCCACATACACAGTGATGCTCAGGGGTTACAAACTCCTGTCTAGGCACTCAGAAATCACTCCTGGCTTGGGGGAACATATGGGATGCTGGAGGATCAAGCCTTTGTCTATCCTGGGTCAGCCACATGCAAGGCAAAGGCCCTACCTCTGCGCCATGGTTTCGGCCCCATTTTCCACATAATTTTTACAAAAATTTTGTTGACTTCTAATTGCCATATTAGTTTGTGGAATAACAAATTATTTGTATTTCTCATTTATGTTTTCTGTAACTATATCATTAGTTTTCTTTTTTCTTTGTTACTGTTGTTCTTTCTTCTTTCTTTCTCTTTATTTTCTTTTTTCTCTTTACCTCTTCTTCCTTCCTTCCTTCCTTCCTTCCTTCCTTCCTTCCTTCCTTCCTTCCTTCCTTCCTTCCTTCCTTCCTTCCTTCCTTCCTTCCTTCCTTCCTTCCTTCCTTCCTTCCTTCCTTCCTTCCTTCCTTCCTTCCTTCCTTCCTTCCTTCCTTCCTTCCTTCCTTTCTTTCTTTCTTTCTTTCTTTCTTTCGTCTTTGTTTGTTTGTTTGTTTAAGGGTCACACCAGGTGGCTTAAGAGGTTTCTCCTGGTTCTGCACTCAGAAGTCACTCCTGCAGGCTCGGGGGACCATAGGGGATGCCGGGATTATAACCACAGTCTGTTTGGGTCAACCGAGTACAAGGCAGGCGCCTTAACCTTCGGACCATTACACTCTGTAATACCAGTTTCTTTAGCCATTCCTTTGTTGTTGACCATTTGGGTTGTTTCCAGATTTTGGCTATTGAAAATAATGCTTCTATGAACATAGGAGTTCAGAGGTCATTATTGTATTGTGGTTTTGTGGTCCTAGGAGATAACCCTAGGAATTGGTATTGCTGGATCATATCAATGTTCGATTTTTTAAGGAGTATCCATATTGTTTTCTCAAAAAAGCTGGACTAGATAGCATTCCTACCAGCAGTGAAGGAGAATTCCTTTCTCCCCACATTCACGCCAACCTTGCTTGTTCTTGTTCTTTGTGATGTGTGCTAGTTTCTGTGGTGTGAGATGATATCTCGTTTTTTTGTTTGCATCTCCTGACATCTAACCCCATCAAAAAATAGGGAGAAGAAATGAACAGACATTTACTCAAAGAATGCATTTGTACATGGACATCTGTATTTATCAAATATAAAAAAGACATGAAAAACATTCCATATCACTAATCATCAGGGAGATGCAAAGCAAGTGTTTTTTCAACTTCTCAAAATGATAGATTAATATAGTATAAATATATAAATTAATATAGTATAAAATTAGTTATAAAATATTTTTGGAAAAATGACAGTATGAAATCAATTTACATAGCTGAATTCTTTTGTTGAAATTTTTTGAAGTGTCTATAGTTCTAATTTGGCATAGCCTCCTTACTCTCGGTAATCTAGTTGCTTTTTATTCTTGACTTCATAAATATTTTGCCTACCATCTGTAATATGACAAAAATAGTAGTGAAAAAGGAAGGTGTGGTTGTGGTAATCCTTTTGTTACTGGTTTTTGGTTCACACTTAAGGTGTTCAGGTCTTATTCTTGGCACTGTTCAGGTATCACTTTGATGATATTTGGGTATCTATATGTGGTATTCAGATTAGAACAAGGGTTAACCATTTGCAAGGCAATCTCCATATATGATATACTTTTTTTAAACCCTGAAATTTCTTTATATCATTGTCACTTAAAGAAATTTTGATTAATTGCATTTATATTTTCAACACAAAATTTAGTGCCATGACCATATATTAATGGAAGCTTGGCTATTGGCCTAGCTTAAAATGTTATTAACACAAACCTGGAAAATTTCTGAGATACAAGTTTTACTATCACTAGACTGTCTTATAATACCACTGTTTATATAAATTAAAATAATCTTTCTTGACCTGTTTTAAAATCATTATCCATGTAAATAATATTTCTAGAACTGAGTGCTTGGAGGGAAAAATTATAGACATCTGTATTGATCTCTCTGGAGATCTTATTAAAATTATTTTTAAAAATCTAAAATTATTCAAGTATATAATATTATGAGGAAAATTTACGTATAGTGCAAATTTGTGATACATTTAAAATGGTGCTCTGAAATTGAGTTTATGAATGAAGTTCTAATATATCATTGTGCAGTGTAGCAATATTTATAAAGTATTTGCCATAAATATATATACATTGTAGTAATGTGAAATTTTAATATATTCATACATTGTTCTATAAACAGTATATATATATACCATTGTAACATTTTTATGTAGAGATAAATAATCATTAATTTAGAGAAACTATGATATTCTCTCAAATGGATAAATGGATTATCATTTATCTTTGGTCAGCATGATGCTGACAAATATAAATTTAAATGGAATTTATTTTGTGTGAATGATTTTTTTATTTTAATTTTTTTTATTTTGAATCATGAGAACAAAAGATGCAAAGAAAGAGGACAAGGTAAAGTTACAGTGGAAGGACAATCACCCATAACATAATTCTCAGAAGAAGTCCCCTTGCTGATATCTTAACTTTGAACTTTCAGCCAAAGAATGTTAAGATAAATAAAACAGAATCCATGTACAATTACTTTGTCCCTCAAGTCCCCAGATTGTAACACATTATAATATTTCTTAACAGCACACAAGGCAATCTAAAGCCATAAAACTTACGTAACTCCTTAAACATTAGAGGCATAGTATTTTTTACATTTCCATGTACATGCATATTAGCTTAAGTAACCTCAAATTTTAAGTGGGTATTTTTTTTAAGGATTAGAGTCAAAGGAGCACAGTAAAAACGGTGTTAGAGTGGAAATTGTTGTTTGCATAGGCCCACCAAAATATGAGAGGCATGGAAAGGAATAACCTTGGCCTAAATACAAAGAGATCCTACCCCTGAAGTTTCCTGGCATAAGACCAACTCTAGGCTTCAGGCAAATTATCGTCCAATCCAAGACATTGTCCATAGTGCCAACACATTTTTCATACAGTCTCTGTTGTTGGTATCATGTTTCTGTATTAAAGATCCTGGAATCTGCATATCCTACATTGAAGTCATGATGTGGAGTGTCTTCTCATTTCACCTCACCATTAAAGGGCAATGCAGGAAGCCCTGTCCTGTAAGCAGGTCGTTGTTGTTAAGTCTTCTCAGTGTTAAGGGAAGTCTCTTTTGAGCAGGACGATGTCTGAGCTGTGGTAGGGTCTTCCGTGGTAGAGGATTGCTTCCAGGTGATGTTATAGACAAACCTCGCACTTAAGGGGCAATACAGCAAGCCCTGTCCAGTAAGCAGGTCATTGTTCTTGTTAAGTTTTCTCAGTGTTAAGGGAAGTCTCTTTTGAGTAGATTGATGTCAGAGCAGCTGTAGGGTCTTCCCTGGTAGAGGAATGCCTCCAGGTGATGTTATATACAACCTTGGATGTTTTGTAGATGTCTTCTCTAGATCAGGGGTGAATGGAGAATGCCCATTCTTCTGAGGCCTGTGCCAGGGCTTTGTGTGAATGATTTTTAATCAGTCATCTTATATAATGATTGATTTTTATTTTTATTGTACACTGATTTAGGACTCAAGTTTGAAAACAACTGGTATGTTTCAAATTTAAAGACTGTACAATATTACCACAATCTTTTTTTGCATGCAACATTAAAATATTTTTATTTTTTTAAGCTTTTAAAATTATATAGGAAAGTGGTGAGAAAAATTAATGGAATGTGTTATAAGTTTATCTTAGAAATCTTTGTTTGGGCCCAGAGAGATAACACAGTGGTGTTTGCCTTGCAAGCAGCCGATCCAGGATATAAGGTGGTTGGTTAGAATCCTGGTGTCCCATATGGTCCCCCGTGCCTGCCAGGAGCTATTTCTGAGCAGACAGCCAGGAGTAACCCCTGAGCACAGCCGGATGTGGCCCAAAAACCAAAAAAAAAAAAAAAAAAGAAAGAAAGAAATCTTTGTTTGCCAGCATCACTTGTTAAAGAGGTTTTTCCTGCTCCACTTAGGATTTCTTCCTGATACCATAAGGTATATAGAACAACACGTTGGTAAAAACCATGGCATTAAAATTAAAGGCATCTTCAAGGAGGAAACTGCACTTTCCAAACAAGTGGAAACAGAGATCAACAGATGAGAATACATTAAACTGAGAAGCTTCTGCACCTCAAAAGAAATAGTGCCCAGGATACAAGAGTCACCCACCGAGTGGGAGAAACTATTCACCCAACACCCATCAGATAAGGGACTAATATCCAAAATATACAGGGAACTGACAGAACTTTACAAGAAAAAACATCTAATCCCATCAAAAAATGGGAAGAAGAAATGAACAGACACTTTGATAAAAAAGAAATACAAATGGCCAAAAGGCACATGAAAAAATGCTCCTCATCACTAATCATCAGGGAGATGCAAATCAAAACAACAATGAGATACCACCTCACACCACAGAGATTGACGCACATCACAAAGAATGAGAACAATCAGTGCTGGTGGGTATGTGGAGAGAAAGAAACTCTTATCCACTGCTGGTGGGAATGCCCTCTAGTCCAACCTCTATGGAAAGCGATATGGAGATTCCTCCAAAATCTGGAAATTGAGCTCCCATTCGACCCAGCTATTCCAGTCTTAGGGATACAACCTAAGAACACAAGAACACAATACAAAAACCCCTTCCTCACACCTATATTTTTTGCAGCACTATTCGCAATAGCCAGGCTCTGGAAACAACCAAGATGCCCTTCAACCGACGAATGGCTAAAGAAACTGTGGTACATATACACAATGGGATATTATGCAGCCGTCAGGAAAGATGAAGTCATGAAATTTTCCTATACATGGATGTACATGGAATCTATCATGATGAGTGAAATAAGTCAGAGAGAGAGAGAGAAAGATGCAGAATGGTCTCACTCATCTATGAAAATTAAGAAAAATGAAAGACATTCTTGCAATAATAACTTTTAGACACAAAAGAGAAAAGAGCTGGAAGTTACAGCTCATCTCATGAAGCTCAACACAAACAGGGATGAGTTTAGTTAGAGAAATAACTAAGTTTTGAACTATCCTAATAATGAGAATGTACAAGGGAAATAGAAAGCCTGTCTAGAGTACAGGCGGGGGTTGGGTTGGGAGGAGAAAGATTTGGGACATCGGTGATGGGAATGTTGCACTGGTGATGGGTGGTGTTCTTTACATGACTGAAACCCAAACACACTCATGTATGTAAAAATTTGTTTAAATAAAAATATAGTAACTGGCTTATCTGTACATATTACAAATAAAAAATTAAAATGGCAAAAAATTAGGGGCCGGAGAGATAGCATGGAGGTAAGGTGTTTGCCTTTCATGCAAGAAGTTATTGGTTCGAATCCTGGCATCCCATATGGTCCCCCGTGCCTGCCAGGAGTAATTTCTGAGCCTGGAGCCAGGAATAACCCCTGAGCACTGCCTGGTGTGACCCAAAACCACAAAAAAAAAAGGCAAAAAATTAAATTAAATTAAATTAAAAGCTGGAAAAATAGATAAGTAAATAAAAAAGAAATAACTACACAGAGAACTACCATAATCATGTGAATGAATGAGGGAACTGGAAAGCCTGTCTAGAGTACAGGTGGGGGTAGGATGGATGGAGGGAGATTTGGGACATTGGTGGTGGGAATATTGCACTGGTGAACGGGTGTTCTTTACATGACTGAAACCTAATCACAATCATATATGTAATCAAGATGTTTAAATAAAAAAAGTTTCAATTGAAAAAAGAAATCTTTGGTCGTTTTCTAATCATTATACCTAAAAGTACTAAACATTGAATTTATTGATCATTTACTCATTTTCCACTTTGAATTAAGGTATATAATGCTATAATGTGTTTTTTGAGAAATCGGTGTGTTTAATTATTGGAATTGTAGAAGTAAATTATCTGACACAGGAAAATCCTCACAATAGTTTTTACATAAACCTGTTTCTAAAATTGTTGCCATTGGCACAAATAAAAATGTATACAAAGGTTTATTTATAATACCTGAAGAGCTACATTAAAAACTAACTGGAGTGACAGCTCATACCATACCAAAAGTGGGTTAAATAACTCAATACTTTACCAAAATTTATAAATTATATTGAATAAAAATAGACAAGACTTGCCAGTAATATAACTCAATAAGCAAAGAAAATAAAAACAAATATCAACCTAAGAAGTTTTTTAAAAGCAAAAATATAAATAAATTAATAAAGCTAGCCAAAATTTAAACACACCCTACTCATTTGGAGAAAGTATATGCATGTCATAACAGATAAATGACTAATATCTGAGATATATAAAGCTTTCAAAAAACTCAATAACAAAATATTGATAACTTCATCAAAAATTGTTAGAACAGTTGAAGAAAAATTCCACATAGGAGGTCATATTTTCGCCCACAGCCAAAGAAAGAAGTGTTCATTTTCAATTGTTATTGTTGAATTGTGAACAGATGACAACTTAATATCTTCTCCTTCTCATGAGGGTTGAAAATATAGGTTAGAGACCCACAGCATTTAGGGTGCTTGCCTTAAATTTGGCCAACCTGGTTCAATCCATGGTATCCTTCAAGCCCTCTCAGGAATGATTCCTGCTGGTCACAAGGTTAGGAGTAAACACTATTTGGTGTTTTCCAAAAATTTAGTTCCTAGCAAAGAAACAACTTGTGTTGACTATATGCTGTATAAAAAAAAGAAATACTTGACTCATCTCTAAAAAGATAGATCCTGCTATTTACTGTTTGGTCATTAGTTTAAATGAAAAAGAAATCATACAGAGAAGTACATACTTTGATTTCAGTCATCTGTGTGATTTATAAATCAAAACCATGAGAGACATAATATTGAATGAGGAGAAAACCTGGTGTTTGTATATTTTAGATTATTGAATATTTAAGGAAGGTTTTAAAAAGGAGTAGGTGTTAAAATGTGTTAAAAGAATAGATGTCTCAGGAACCAAATCTGATTGCGAGCCATCTTCTCTAGACTCCACAAAATCGAACCACAGTTGAAGCTGCACCCCGAATCTTTCCCCTTCCAGGCCTGTTTCAAATGATGAAAAAAGGACATGTAAATTTCCTTGGAATACTCCTTGTAGATACTCCCTTTAATAGGCATAATCGTTATCGAATATCTTCGTATGTAGTGGAAATTTTCCCTATCCTCAGGTTCCATTCAATACAGTGTACTAGTAGACAAATCTCTGTTCAGAGTACATGTAAACAAAAGCTCTGGGGACTGTAGGTTTTGTCACCTTGGCCCCCCACATGCACCAATCATTCCCTGTGGCATTCTCTCTTTTTGCATTGACATATCAAAATGGGCAAAATTAACAGATGCAAACAAGTTCTTATTTATTAGAGATGGGAATTCAAATATTTTTATACTGCAGTGGGACCTTGCACCCTAAACATTTGGCATAATGACTTGGCTTAGACTCCAGTTGACTGGACATTGATCATACACCCCTTAACCAAGGATACCATCTACGGAAACAAACATGATTTCCAACACCAACGTCAGGAACATAAGAAGGCCCCACTAATGCTATGGGACTGACTAACTCCAAAGAAAGTTCTTCTATCACCCTGACAACCGGGCAACAGCAAAAGTTTGCTTTTAGGACAGGATTCTCTGCAATGCTAACTGATGGTGAGATGGAACCGTAAGACACTACATACCACCCGGTCTTCAACACAGGACCTGTACAGAAACCAGGATCTGTAACTACAGAAACCTGACAGCAACAACTGATATTATTAGCTCCTGGAGACGACGTGTAACATGGGAGAAGGCTCCGCACAGCTCCCAAGGTGCCTGACATTCTGCTCAACCTATCCTAGTCCAGGTGCTTGATAATATGTGCTCCGTGAGCCAGGGGGTTGGGAGACTCATTTCAAGTCCCACCCTGGGATCAGTTTCATATTTGGGTGATAAAACCTTTCCGCTTCCCACTGCCAGGATTGAGTATCACCATCTAGTGCCAAATAAATGCTCATATTTAAAAAAAAAAAAGAATGAATAGGAGATTGGACAACCTAGTATGCCTGAAGCCTTGAGTTGGTCTTATGCCAAAGTACTTCAGGGGTAAGATCTCCCTGTTTTTTAGGCCAAAGCTCTTTATTTCCAATTTCTCCCATATTTTGCTGTGCCTATGCAAATGACAATTGCCCCCCCACACACACACCACACACCTTTTTTTAGTGTATTTTCCATCTCTAAAGAAAAATAAAAGGTGAGGAACATACTAAACCTTCAGCTATTGTATTAATGACTTTATTGGTGATACAATAATTTTCACAAATATAACTGCTAATAAACTCTCATTTTTCATTTTTTTCAAATCTCTATTCCCTTTCTATTTCTTAATAAAGTTGCTTTCTGTTATCATGAAATAAATGTATTATGATCAGTCATGTCAACTATGTGATATATTTTCTTTAAATAATTTTTTAAAAAAGAATAGTTGCAATTTCTGCATCAATACCATTAAAGTCAACATCATTTTAATCATTTGTATAAATTATAATTAAAAATTAAATGATTGAGTTGGATAGTACAGAGTTTAAGGTACTTGCCTTGCATACAGCTGTCCTGGGTCTAATTCTCAAGCACTGCATAAGTCTGAACACTATTACAGGAATAATCTCTAAGCACAGTCAGGAAGAAAAAAAAATCCCTGAACACAGTTTAGAGCAAACCTCCCACGGCCCAAAAGTGTCTCACAATTATATAATTCCTTAATGAATATCCTGGGGAAAATAGCAATCATTTCTTATTACATGTATAAACTAAAATTGCTAGTATATTTTTGACAATAAATGTGTTTTGTTCATTATCATGAAATTCCCTTAGATATTAGGTAATGTCGAGTAGCTCCACTACTAAACTCCAAAAAGGCAATGAAGGCTGTTTCCTCTTTCCTGGCAAACAGATCTGAGGGGAAACCATATGGATCACCGGGATTTGAATCAACCATCTTAGGTCCTGGATCAGCTGCTTGCAAGGCAAACACGGCTGTGCTATCTCTCTGGGCCCAGATTTCCCTTTTCTGCCTGAAAGGATAACGTTCACAGTCCCCTGACACCCTTCCACAGAAATAACCCAACTACACAAGTAAACCACATCAAAGTGCAAACTATCAAATTTGTTTCAAGACCTATAAATCCTAGACCTGTGACTGCATAAAGTTGCATCTCAAAATTTCATAGTAGTATCAGCCCAGTATGTTCACAGCCAATCTGATATGAAAGTTGCACAAAAGACTGTCAAGCTCACTGTGCCTAAAGAGTAACACATAGAAGGCAATATTCATTATAATACTAACTATATCCTAGTAAATCCTTAATGGTTTTAGTTTCACATTGAATGATATAATAACCATTAAACATGAAACTTTGGTAATCTAAAGTTTGATCATATCAGTTGCCTTTGTTTTATAATAAATAATAATGAATTATTATACATTTCTAAATAAATGTATAATAAATCAATTTGTGCTTGCAAAGGCACAGATTAGTTTGGTTTGTGGAAAACTGGGGTCATTGGTAGAGATAAGTTTGCAGTGATAATGGGCTTGGTGCTTAAAACTTTAATTGACATTTGTAAATGTTCTATATGGCTCAATTTTATTTTTATTATTATTAGTATTATTACTTTGAATTTGGCTATTAATTTTCCAACACTATATATTGAAGACAATTTCTTTGTTCCACTTCGTGTACAAAGCTCCTTTGTCAAAGATTAATTTTTATAAATCTGAACATTATCTCTGGGCTCTTAATGCTATCCCATACTTATACCAGCTCTAGCTCATGGCTCACTTCTGAAGGGCCCTTTGAAAGTTGTAAGTCATATGTATTATGGGAGACATTACTGCTGTATTATCTCTTCTGCCCAACTCTATAATTTTTATTAAATCATCATAATTATGCTTTTTCATTTACTTCACAGGAGAAAAAATGCACTGATTTTTTAAGTCACAATTTTACATTTTAAAATTTCTGAAATTGAAAACAATAGAGAATAAATTATGGCTATACAAAAAAACTGGAGGATAACAAAATATCAATGTATATAATGGAATTGTAAGCCTAAAAATAGACAATATATATAACAAAATATATAGTATGTATGTAAAATCAGGATAGTAGCACTTAATTTATATAATAATGTGGATCAGAACTACCTTTTAATGTAAGAAGGTAAGAAGGAGATCTAATTTTAAAATAGAAAAGTAAAATTTGATATTTGAAAATGAAGTATTAGAAACAGCAACTATAGATATGATAGGAAAAGAAAGAGAAGACGATATTCATCATCTATACTATGTCTCACATAGTATAACAAAAATTGTGTTAAACTTTATAAAAAAGTTATTTGTAATTATTCTCAAATATTGATTTACCTTTTGTACTACACTTCCCATTTATTTTGAAAAAGAAAGAAGTCTTTGTAGTAAGTTCTTAAAAGCTTGCTTTACCTGCTGATTTCTTAGAGTGTAAATGAAAGGATTCAACAGTGGAGCCACTGAAGTGTTGAGTACTGACACTCCCTTCATTAAGGATACTCTGTCTTTGGCTGAGGTTTTAATGTACATAAAGATGCAACTCCCATATGAGATAGAGAGGACGATTATGTGTGAAGAACAAGTAGAAAATGCCTTTTTTCTCTGATTAGCAGAAGGAAATTTTAAAATGGTCAGAGCAATATAAGTGTATGATAGAATGACCAATATCAAAGTAATAAGGAGAGTCACCAAAGCCAAGATAAGGATCAATATGTCCAATAAACGTGTATCTGTGCAGGAGATATGTAGGAGAGGCGCAACATCACAATAGAAGTGATCAATAATATTGGAATCACAAAATTCCAGTCCTAAGCCTATGATGAGTCCTGGAAAGATTATGACAAAACCAGCAATCCAAGAACTTAACACTAAGCGGATACAGACTTTGTCGTTCATGATGGTTGTATAATGCAGAGGTTTACAGATGGCAACATAGCGATCATAGGACATAGCAGAGAGGAGGAAAAATTCAGACGAACCAAGAAGGAAGGCAAAAAACAACTGAGCTGCACAACAGTTATAGGTAATTGTTCTGTCACCAGTGGCCATGGTAGCAAGCAGTTTGGGGATACACGTTGTTGTGTAAGAAATTTCTAAGAAAGAAAAATTTCGAAGAAAAAAATACATAGGAGTCTTGAGCTGAGAATCCAACAACGTGAGAGTGATGATAATCAAGTTCCCTGAGACACTCAACATGTATGTGATAAGTAGGATGACAAATAGTACAATCTTCAGTTTTGGGTCCTCTGTCAATCCTACTAAGATAAACACTGTTACTGTTGTGTGGTTTTCCATTGGTGCCACTGGATTTGCTTCCGTTCTGATAAAAATATTAAAAATGTTAAGTATTTTCAATTATATGATGTTAACATTGTAAATATTGCTATTAATGAAGAAAATATGGCTACTATTATCCACAATAGTGAGTTCTTTCCTAAAATATTAACAAAATCAGTAAATATTTTTTAATATATACACTCATAAATGCTTTGTATTGTTATACAAAATAAATATATTTAGTATTATTGTATTCTATAAATCATATATGCACTTTCATTTAATTATGTATAAGTTGTTGCCATTAAGAAATAGACATATATTTTAAATTTTTTATTTTTTCTTTTATATTTGTGAATGGTTTTACTGAGTATTACTTAGTCTTACTGGTATCTAAATGGTGCTTTAATCTCAATAACATTAATGAATATAAATGAAGCAAATTAAGTTAATGTTTTTATTAGAATCTTTTTAAAAATGCCGATATAAATTTGTATAATGTGTTTCTCCTATTTTCTGTTTTTATTTTACATTTATCATCTATCCCATTATCTTTATTTGCTACATAATAGTAAACCTGATGAATAAATTCAACAGTGTTTATTGTTAATCATTATTCTGAAAACCACAAAATGATAATCAAACAGAAAAGGGATCAGAAAAAGAAGGAAAATGAAAGTAAAATGAAGTGGAGTACAAAGGAAGGAAAAACAGTTTAGCTAATAGAGACATTGAAAAACAGAAAAACATACCATCAAGACTAGATTTTTTTTTTCAGAAGATACAGTGTCTTGGTTTTGATTTGATGCTTCTTTACATATATAAGCCCAGTTATAGCAGAATTATAATTTACTTCTTCCTTTGGGAATTGAGAGGAAAAACAATAATACATTTTTCTTTAATGAGAAGTCACTGGCAAAACATTCAGACACCTGAGGTGACAATGATTGCTTAGAAAAATATTAAATATAATTCTAAGTCAATCTAAAGGAAGTGACTGTGTGGTAGGAATATTAAAAATTCAATGATAAAGGCATAGTAGTGCTGTATTTCTGAAAGTATTTTAGAAGCCCTTCTTGAAACAAATGTCACAAAAAACATGGAACTAAATTATCTGCCCCTGTAGGCAAGATTAAGTTCTTTCAGTAAGTTCATTATCAAATCTATCTTTTTCATGAGGTATATTTAAACAGTTTTTACAGGTCCATGTAGACCTATTTACTATATACTGAGGAATCAAAGAATAATAATATATCAACATTGTTCACTGACTACACAGAATATCTGAAATATTATAGAAATAAACATGCAATAACTATAAAGTAAAAGGGTTTACTTTTGTTTTGCAACATTGGAGACTAGAGATTATGTCATTTGGGGACAATTTGTAAGAGTAAATTATAGCAGTGGTTGGTTAATCCCTATTGTATAAGAGAAATGTTGGGAAGTATGATATTTTGGTAAAATAAGCAATTGCTGGAGAATTTAACCAAGAATGTTACCATACTTGAGTTAAAAGTCTAGTATTTTTTAAGTTTTTGCTAGTGCATGTTAAGTTTCTGGAAATGTTATATCTTTTCCCCCTAAATATTATTCTAGAATAAGTATGTAGGTTACTATTTCTGAGGAAATTAATTATATTATTACAGTCACAGATTCTACATTTTGAAACAAAACACTAGAGTAACATGCATTTCAAATGATACTTACCTTTCTTTTCCCTCCAGAATTCCTGAATAATCATTATAAATGAATGCAGCATAACAAGAGTTGTGTAGTCTTGGGCACTTTGGTGGTGGTAGGTCCAGTAACTTTGCGCATTACCATAAATGTTAAGCTATTACTATCTTAAAATATTTTAAATGAAAGATTAATGTCCTTTCAATTTTTGAACAATTATTTACTTAAAGAATGTTAATAATTACTATATAATTTGAGTTAATAAAATATAAAGTCAAAATCAGTAACTTGGTTATATTAGCATAAATAAAGTACTTAGACTTTTAGAGATATTTTTGTATAATATGTGCAGTTATAAACCTGTCCATGATGATTAAAACTTATATAAATTTGCCTTAAAAGGTATATAAACAAATTTATTCAAAGTATTTAGATTGCTAATATTTTTAAATTTTAGCAATTCTTCTATAGGATGTTGATAGGACTTCTATATTTCTACATAAATTTCATATTCAATATTTCTTCTTTTTCCTAATAATTAGTATGAAGTGTTTTTAATTTAAAATAAGTTTATTCTATTTGAATACTGATATTTATATTTCTAGCACACATAATCAGTTTAGTTTGACAGTTCGATTTTCTTAAATATTTTATGCTTTTAATTTATACAACACTGCTAAAATTAAAAATCTGCAAGTATCTTCTTTTTTTGGGAATCCCCCAAAAATAAATACCATTCCAGTAATTCAGTCCCTAAGGCAATTTTTCCCTTATAAGTTTTTACTTACTATATATTAGATGCAAAAATGAACAGAAATTTTGCGCTGCCTCCTTCAAGCATCTTGTTAGATTTATTATAAAAATGAAAG